>NC_060130.1:851526683-851714183 GCF_021461395.2 Schistocerca americana | reverse complement strand
CGCTTGAGGTGTAACAAAAGATTGTAAACTTACGGTTTTCAGCCCAGGAAAGTCGTTGCAGGTGGAAATCGCAACTAATCTCGTCCTTTAAATAGCGGTTTATGAGTTCTAGCCACTACTGGGCTCGTAAGAGGAACCTCATACACATACCTGTTTGCCAGGTCTGTGGTAACGTGCTGACCTGTGAAAACGCGTCTGTTATGGTTCGCAGTTCCAGTCTCACTGACTTTAAAGTTTTTACCCCTTCTGTGAAAGAGCTAAAAGCATCAATAAGGAAATCGCAAGAAAATACTTTCGGCTCATAGTGCAATGGTGAAAAACTTACAATGCTGCACAACAGGTAACGCCTCTTTCCGCTGCTGACAAGCAAATTTTGGGTTTCTAGAAATACATAACTACATTTATTTAATGCCACTTTTGCATACCTCTTGAGTATGACACAGCATACCAATTAAACACAGACCCCATCGAAATCTAAGTGAGTAGTATTTTACTAATTCGTGTCGATAGAGGCATGCTTGTGTACAGATACTCAGTTTTATTAAAACAGACTTTCGTCGTAAGGTTATCATGGGTAGTTTTATTTCATTTCTTATAATACAGTGCACAGTTTTCGTAAGGTTTCCTTTAGTGTTGTTGAAACAATAGTAAACACGAGAGTGAAATTAATCATCAACGATATATGGAAATTCTCTGATGTTATCTATAACAGCCTGACGATGCACATGCAGTTTATTGATTACATGCATGTAGAAAACTTGTTCTGAGTTAAAGCTGTCAAACAATGTTTGAAGAAGAATAAAATGCCACTACCACATGACACCTAATGTAGAAAATACTTTTCTGACGTATTTGGGCACGATGCGCTCTCCCCATACCTAATACAAAAGCTTCGAGGTGCATTTGCTGCCTGGCTGTCTATTAAACCTGAAAAGAACAAAATGTCACAGAAGTTAGCCCTTTTTCCACATGCGACTATTTTGGGTTGAGAAGTGAAGGGAATTATGTTCAAAGTTCCATTAGATTGGTAACTTCAGCAGACAGAAGAATTACGCTTAAAAAAAAAAAATAGTAGTAAATGTATTCTAACTCGCGACATCTCACCCATTGTGCACGACACTTACCATTACGCTACTAGCTGACACATAGCTACAACTGCTCCAGAGCCGAACAACAATGCCTCCAGAGCTTCTGCATACCACAGCGCTGCGAGATAATGCAAATGGCTCGGTCTAGACTTCTGAGAGAAACAGTTACAGCTTTTCTTTTGCGCTGCATGACGGTTTTTACAAACAGATAGCGCAATAGAATAGCTCAAGTGGAAAGGAACACTTCCTATTTAAATTTCTGCATCCTACACTGTTGGCAGTTATGTGTAGGGGGCAGTTACGTGATTTTATTTCGGTGATTACAAAATACAGTCGAATGTATGCACTGGGTAGCCGAGGCAGCTAGTTCATGGTGATTCGGTCAACCAAGTAAATGAATTTACTGAACATGCTGCAATTTACTACAGGGAGCCTGTGTGTCAGAATTCTCATCCAGTGTGGCGCACCGGCGTAACAATAGAGAACTGAGTCACAGAAAAGAGCGTTTGGTGGTCTGTTGGACTGATGGTAGGTTCTTATACCTATGGTCTGAGTTCGATTCCCACTTCTGTCAATGATTTTAGATAGGGAGAGAAAGATTTCATTCTCTTCTGACTACACCAAGTGAAGAAGATATAATGGCAGTGTGGTCTGAAATTCACATTAAAAATGATATTCCTTCTCTGCCAAGTAGACGTTAGGTTGAACCACAATAAAGTCTGGAGTGGCGACATGTAGAAACTCTATAACCTGTAACCTTTCTTATACTAGTTATTTATTTCTAGTGACGAAACAAACGCTATGTAGGGTCACAGGACACTTATTCCATCTTTTATCTGAGCTTCTGTATGTCGATAAAATTGGTTCTGAACTGGGAATGCGACTCAGACCGCCCTTATCGCGGAATTTGATCCCTTCGTGGCAATACAGCTCGGCTACAATTTGTTGTTTGTTCAAAACTGCAGATTCCTCAACAGCTCCACATATTACGTGTGAAGGGGTTCGAATCCTGGTCCGGCACTAAAGATTTCATTATGTATTATCAAGCTCTAGCATGAGAACACCTACCTGTTGGTTAATCTAATCTAATCTCATCTAATCCAATCTGGTGGATAATAATTTTGATTTTTAATGTTTTTTCATTCGTTGTCAACACTAACGATATCTGACGTATTTGACTCCCAGTGGGACACAGAGCTATTTGCGAGATAGCTGTAAGTTCAAGATGTTATTCCGAGCTGCTGGTGGAGAAAAATTCGGTAGCTGACGTCTCTTTGTGTGTAGTCAACAACGTTACGTGTGGGGCTCTATTCCCAGATAGCACTGAACTCTTCGTCATATTACTTCTACACTCCTGGAAATTGAAATAAGAACACCGTGAATTCATTGTCCCAGGAAGGGGAAACTTTATTGACACATTCCTGGGATCAGATACATCACATGATCACACTGACAGAACCACAGGCACATAGACACAGGCAACAGAGCATGCACAATGTCGGCACTAGTACAGTGTATATCCACCTTTCGCAGCAATGCAGGCTGCTATTCTCCCATGGAGACGATCGTAGAGATGCTGGATGTAGTCCTGTGGAACGGCTTGCCATGCCATTTCCACCTGGCGCCTCAGTTGGACCAGCGTTCGTGCTGGACGTGCAGACCGCGTGAGACGACGCTTCATCCAGTCCCGAACATGCTCAATGGGGGACAGATCCGGGGATCTTGCTGGCCAGGATAGTTGACTTACACCTTCTAGAGCACGTTGGGTGGCACGGGATACATGCGGACGTGCATTGTCCTGTTGGAACAGCAAGTTCCCTTGCCGGTCTAGGAATGGTAGAACGATAGGTTCGATGACGGTTTGGATGTACCGTGCACTATTCAGTGCCCCCTCGACGATCACCAGTGGTGTACGGCCAGTGTAGGAGATCGCTCCCCACACCATGATGCCGGGTGTTGGCCCTGTGTGCCTCGGTCGTATGCAGTCCTGATTGTGGCGCTCACCTGCACGGCGCCAAACACGCATACGACCATCATTGGCACCAAGGCAGAAGCGACTCTCATCGCTGAAGACGACACGTCTCCATTCGTCCCTCCATTCACGCCTGTCGCGACACCACTGGAGGCGGGCTGCACGATGTTGGGGCGTGAGCGGAAGACGGCCTAACGGTGTGCGGGACCGTAGCCCAGCTTCATGGAGACGGTTGCGATGGTCCTCGCCGATACCCCAGGAGCAACAGTGTCCCTAATTTGCTGGGAAGTGGCGGTGCGGTCCCCTACGGCACTGCGTAGGATCCTACGGTCTTGGCGTGCATCCGTGCGTCACTGCGGTGCGGTCCCAGGTCGACGGGCACGTGCACCTTCCGCCGACCACTGGCGACAACATCGATGTACTGTGGAGACCTCACGCCCCACGTGTTGAGCAATTCGGCGGTACGTCCACCCGGCCTCCCGCATGCCCACTATACGCCCTCGCTCAAAGTCCGTCAACTGCACATACGGTTCACGTCCACGCTGTCGCGGCATACTACCAGTGTTAAGGACTGCGATGGAGCTCCGTATGCCACGGCAAAGTGGCTGACACTGACGGCGGCGGTGCACAAATGCTGCGCAGCTAGCGCCATTCGACGGCCAACACCGCGGTTCCTGGTGTGTCCGCTGTGCCGTGCGTGTGATCATTGCTTGTACAGCCCTCTCGCAGTGTCCGGAGCAAGTATGGTGGGTCTGACACACTGGTGTCAATGTGTTCTTTTTTCCATTTCCAGGAGTGTAGTTCAAACATGCTCACATATCACTGCTGGTGCAACAAACCCATATTTAACGTTAGTTTTCTCTAGAATATAACAGCGATAGGTGCCGGGTTGGAGTTCTGGGAAGGAAAAAATTAATGTTTCTTCTCGTCATTTCAGTTAAAACATCTAGCTACTGGCAGGGAAATCCGATATGACACAGTTGGTTGTGTTTCGATAGCAATCCGATTAGGTTCTGGGTTCGAATCCCTGTCCAACACAAAGCTTTACCTCACGGCATTTCAAGTAAGTTACTTGTGAAGAAGCAATATTTAACATCTCTCGTAGTTCGTCAACAGGGACAAGAGATGCAGGGGAGGAATTCGCGTCCGTAAAAATGTTTGTGTTGTGTAATTTAAAGTTGATATTTGCTAACTGATACTGTCTAAAATCGAGATATATCACTCTCCGTATGCCTAATCAGGAATGACTGTCAGTTTGCGTCAGTCACGAAATCTTTGTTTAGTTTGCATGACCTAGGTTTGAATCCATATGCAGAACGAGACGGTTCGTCGTGTCATTTGAAGTTCATACATATTCTCAACTAGCAGCTCGTGAATAACTTAAAATTTTAATGTCATTTTGTGTTAAATAATATGTACGGTATGTTACTTTGCAGAGGAAATCTTGAATACGACGAACTTATCACGTGCATTACCTATCTGACGTAATAATGAGAACGGTAACATTTCAGGTATGTCATTTACTGTAATAAATGTGAGCTTACAAGCCTTAACGACACTCTTATCTGTGATAACGTGTTCCCTGATATTTGCAGTATCGTCGTATTACTTTACATCATGAGTTATTGCGAGACAGAGCAGTGTTTTCTAGTGGTGACATGTTGGAACAATTTTCAATAGTCAAACGACTGTGCCAAGGAGCGATTAGAGGACCTGCTAGACAGCCGCGCTATGCCGGTTCCATGCGAATCAGGCGAAATGCAATTGTGGTCGTTCGGATACTTTTGAGCATGACTGTACATATGCAGATGGCGGTAGTATTGCATACACAATGTACACTGAAGCGCCAAAGAAACTGGTATAAGCATGCGTATTCAAATACAGAGATATGTATACACGCAGAATATGGCACTGTGGCTGGAAACGCCTCTATAAGACAACAAGTATCTGGCGCAGTTGTTAGATCGGTTACCGTTGCTACAGTGGAAGGTTATCAGGATTTAAGTGAGTCTGCACGTGGTGTTATAATCGCCGCACGAGCGATGGGGCACAGCGTCTCCGAAGTAGTGATGAAGTGGGGATTTTCCCGTACGACCATTTCACGAGTGTACCGTGAATATCAGGAATCCGGTAAAACATCGGATCTATGACATCGCTGCGGCTGGAAAAAGATCCTGCAAGAAAGGGACCAACGACGACTGAAGAGAATCGTTTAACGTGACAGAAATGCATACCTTCCACAAATTGCTGTATATTTCAGTGCTGGACCATTAACAAGTGTCAGTGTGCGAACCAATCAACGGAACATCGTCGATATTGGCTTTTGGAGCCGAAGGTCCACTAGTGAATCCTTGATAACTGCATGGCACAAAGCTTTACACCTCGTCTGGTCCCGTCAACACCGGCATTCCACTGTTGATGACTGGAAGCACGTTGCCTGGTCGGACGACTCTAGCTTCAAATTGCATCGAGCGGATGGAAGTATTCGGATATGGAGATAACTTCACAAATCCATGGACCCTGCATATCAAGCTGATAGAAGCTCTGTAATAGTGTGGGGCGTCTTCAGTTGTAGTGATATGGGACCCCTGATACGTCTAGGTACGACTCTGACAGGTGAGACGTATGTAAGCATCCTGTCTAATCACCTGCATCTATTCATGTCCATTCTGTATTCCGACGGACTTGGGCCATTCCAACAGGACGATGCGACACCCCACACATCCAGAATTGCTACAGAGTGGCTCCAGGAACACTCTTCTGAGTTTAAACACTTCCACTGGCCACCAAACTCCGCAGACATGAACATTATTGAGCATATCTGGGATGCCTTGCAACGTGCTGTTCAGAAGAGATCTCCACCCCCTCGTAATCTTACGGATTTATGGACAGCCCGGCAGGATTCATAGTGTCCGTTCCCTCCAGCACTACTTCAGACATTAGTCGAGTCCATGCCACGTTGTGTTGCGGCACTTCTGCGTGCTCTCGGAGGCACTGTACGATGTTAGGTAGATGTACCAGTTTCTTTGGCAATTCAGTGTGTAAAAGGGCTGTATGTTGGTGGAGCTGTCATTTTTGCTCATGTGATTTATGTGAAAACGTTTCCGACGTGTCTATGGCCGTACGACTGGAATTAACATACTTTGAACGCGAAATGGTAGTTTGAGCTAGGTCATGGGACATCTAATTTCGGAAAAAGCTAGGGAATTCAATATTCCGAGATCCACAGTATCAAGAACGTGCTGAGAATACCAAATTTCAGGCGTTACCTCTCATCATGGACAATGCAGTGGCCGACTGCCCAATGTGGGACGTAGACGAACGTATCCGAGAGTGGCGAGATTTCGTGTTAATGAGCTACGGCAGCAGACGACGGACGCGGGCTACATTGCTAACAGCATATCACCTGCAGCGCCTCTCCTGGGCTCTAGACCATATCGGTTGGATTCTAGACGACTGGAAAACTGTGGCCTTGCCCGGTAAGTCTCGATTTCAGAGCTGATGGTAGGATTCCAGTGTGTGCAGACCCCCACAAAACCATGGCCCCAAATTGTCAACAAGGCACTGTGTAAGCTGCTGGTGGCTCCATAATGAGGTATGTTGTGTTCACACGGAATAGACTGGGTCCTCTGGTCCAATTGAACCGATTATTGAATGGATATGGTTATGTTTGGCTACTCAAAGACCATTTGTAGCAGTTCAGCGATGGAATTTTTGTGGAAGATAATGCGCCATGTCACCAGACCATATTTGTTCGCGATTTGTTTGAAGAATATTCTGGAAAGTTCGATCGAATGATTTGGCCAGTCACATCACACGACATGAATCCCATGGAACATTTATGGGACATAATCTAGAGGCCAGTTTGTACACAAAAATCCTGCGCCAGCAACATTTTCGCAATTATGGGCGACTACCGAGGCAGCATAGGTCAGTATTTCTGCAGGGGACTTCCAACGACTTGTTGAGTCCATACGACGTCGAGCTGCCGCAGTACGCCGGGCAAAAGGAGGGCTGGCACGATATTAGGGGGTATCCCACGACCTCTGTCGCCTTAGTGTATTCGTGGATGGTTGCAACGCAACATTTTATGGAAGAGAGCTGGCTGCAAAAATGGTTCAAATGGGTCTGAGGACTATGGGACTTAACATCTGAGGTCATCAGTCCCCTATAACTTAGAACTACTTAAACCTAACTAACCTAAAGACATCACACACATCCATGCCCGAGGCAGGATTCGAACCTGCGACCGTAGCGGTCACGTGGCTCCAGACTGAAGCGCCTAGAACCGTTCGGCCACAGCGGCCGGCTATTTATCAATAGTATTTTTATCGAGGAAAAAGTAAACAATGTGTTAAAGATTACCTTAGTGTCGTTTGTTTATTACGGGTGACTAAACAGTTCATAATGTGTTGTTCAACAATTCTGACATCATGATTTCATATCACACACTGTAGAGTCCAAGCGTGGCTCGCGGTGTCCATGCTGGGGAAGGCTGTGACATTCATCGATCGGAACTAACCTCAGGCTACGCTACAGATCAAGCTGTCACCACAACCAAGACTTCAGGAGGGGGAAGAGGCAAGATCATCCACTACCCAAACCTATACACTCTGTATCTACTTTCCGTTTCATAATCAACTAGTAAATAACATCAAATGCTAACTCCAAGATAAAATCTATAGGTAGCTTATTTATCCCGAACGTCACATTTCCAGACAGTTTGCCACAACATATCGTACTAAAAGAGGCGTTTTGGTGAGATCATTAATGCAGTGTATGTCAGCCTCGCTGCATGCTTATGTTTTTGGTATTTTAATTTCTAAACTGCAGACGTTTAATGTTTTATGCACTTAAACCGCGGTGTTTATGAGTTAGCGTGAGCTTGGCTGACATGAGCAACCCGAGCTCTCTCTCTTCGCACTTGAATTCCTCTTCTTGAGGAAGGTAAGGAGGAGTCTGTTCTCATTAGATATTTACTCCACTTGGATGGATTGAAAGCATGCTGGGATGTTTAGGAATAAGTGGGATGGTTGTGCGTGGTTTGGTAGACTGGTGATTGCCGGTCAGAGACAGGAGATAGGTTGAATGGATAATGGCTATGCGTCAGCTAGGGGCCTTTACTTGACTGGCCCTGTTGACGCCTAGGACTGCCAGTCAACGACTAACAGGGCGAGTGGTTGATGATGTGACGATGATGATGGGTGTCTGGCGCGGTAAGGAGAGGAGCCTTCTGGGTCCTCTTGGCGTCTGAATGCTTCTTCTTGTCCTTCTTCTTCTGGGATGTGTCTGCTTGTGACACTTCGGGATCTGGCACGCCCTCCCAGCTGGCGGGCTTCGGCGACTTCAGCGGTCCTCGCCCCTTGTTCTTTGCTCGGGTTCTCGGCTTGTTCTATCGAGGCGACGAGACCTTTCCGCTCAGCAGGAGTGAGAGGAGGGGAGGCGTTGAAAGACCTGAGAGTCTCCAAATGAATGGACACTAACTTCTGCAGCTGCGTCTTGGAGAGGGAGCAGGGAGCCTCCTCTGTAATGACCGGGGTTGCCTCGGTCGTAGCCACGACGGCTGTGTCTACGGCGGCGTCTTGTGTTACCACCCCCGTAGCTTCCTGTATTGCTACAGGCTCTACGGAGGCGGCAGTCTGCGTGTTGGCGTCCTTCAAAAATGGTTCAAATGGCTCTGAGCACTATGGGACTTAACATCTGTGGTCATCAGTCCCCTAGAACTTAGAACTACTTAATCCTAACTAACCTAAGGACATCACACACAACCATGCCCGAGGCAGGATTCGAACCTGCGACCGTAGCGGTCACGTGGCTCCAGACTGAAGCGCCTAGAACCGTTCGGCCACAGCGGCCGGCCTCGGCGTCCTTCTTCTGTGCTGGTCGGGGCTGGCTGGCCAGTGCATCACGGAGACTGTGCACCAGTTGCTGAACCTCCGCCAGGTCGGCTTGGAGTGCCGCCCTCTATTCCTCCATTGCTGCTTTGAGGTCAGCAACAGAGTGCTGCAACGCTCAATGTTTGACCGGCCACGGCTGGACTGTTGACGGGGGAACCGAGTCGTTCGTATCCGGCCCCACACGACTCGGCTCGGTCACGTACTCGCCCCATGTCCGTTGTCCGGATTCCGAACACGCGGATAACCGAGCATTACCGGTCCCCGCTGACGTCTCACCTCGCCACGCCCCGGCTCGCTGCTCTGTACTGTACAAATGCAACGCCTCTTTGTCTCTCTCTCTCTCTCTCTCTCTCTCTCTCTCTCTCTCTCTCACACACACACACACACACACACACACACACACACACAATGTATTTGTCTCTGTCCCTATCTCTTATAACACAAAAGTAACGTTTCCAAGAACGGGTAAGTGACATAGGTAAATTCATAAAGCACTTGGAAAGTAAAATGATATTTCAATGCAATCGCGGATAGAAGACGAGTCTCATTTCCAGACAGAAAATATATTTTTCCTTTGATTAATAGGAAACATTAAATAAGTGCTGTCCCTGTAATATAGAAGACAACCATCTTCATAAGAAAGCATACAAAGAGCATTAAACAATTACAGACGTAACTTGTCATACTTTTCACTTATTTACAACAGAAACAAAATTATTGTTATTGTTGATCATCAGTAAATCACTAACGCGTTCCAGATTTAATTGGCTGCGGCGATTTGTTAGTAACATGCCGGCTTTACTAAAGCATCTTCCACTAGGTGCGCTTGTTGCTGGGATACATAAAATACGTCTTGCAACTGCAGCCAGTCCTGGCAGATCTGTTTCATGTCTGCTCCACCACTTTAAGATGTAAGATGTCTTCATCATTGTAAATAAAATATTGTTCACAAGAGACCAATCTGTGTTAATGTAATGTGTTGTAAGTGTCATATAGTGCACCTGATTATGCGTATCAGTCCACATATCAGCTGCCGCAGCACATGTTTTATTAATTTATTAATAACTTTCGCAATAACAAAAGACATTATGTTGTTTCGTATTGCATCAGCTTGTTCTTTGACATGTCTGCTTATAGTAGAGGGATATGGCATGGCATCTGCCACGTTAACTTCTCTATAATGCGAACCTAGATGTACTAATTCTTGGCCTAGTTCTCTGAAACCTTCACCGGAGACAGCATTAAAAGGTCTCATATCTTTAGCACACATTTCAGCACACTTTGCTGTAATACTATTTTTTATTACTGCCGGTATCCCTGAAGGAGCTGTATCTTTGTGAGGTTTCTTGCAACTGTGTTTCTTTAAATGAGTGGTTCCCGACTGCAAACACAATAATGTGGAGCAGTTTATGCACGATACGTATCCAGTAGACGCACTGTTTTCCTCTACAACCAACAGAAATGTACTCCATACTTGGCTTTTTAGACCTTCCCGTTTCTTCAATGTGTAAACATTGGTTTCAATCTTGCTTCTTACTGCACTGGCTTCCTCGCGCTGCATGATTACAGAGAGAGAGACCACAAATGAGAAGCTCGTACTGCGTACTGGCTGCAGTCTCACACGTGTAATGTGTTTGAAGTTACGTGCTACGCATTCGGTCACGGCTTCTATGCTCGGTTAACTAGAACCAGTGCGGGCAGCGTATTCAGTTAGGGTGTGCTCGCTTACTCGGTCATCCCCCCCACGAACCATGGATCTTGCCGTTGGTGGGGAGGCTTGTGTGCCTCAGTGATACAGATAGCCGTACCGTAGGTGCAACCACAACGGAGGGGTATCTGTTGAGAGGCCAGACAAACGCGTGGTTCCTGAAGAGGGGCAGCAGCCTTTTCAGTAGTTGCAGGGGTAACAGTCTGGATGATTGACTGGTCTGGCCTTGTAACACTAACCAAAACGGCCTTGCTGTGCTGGTACTGCGAACGGCTGAAAGCAAGGGGAAACTACAGCTGTAATTTTTCCCGAGGGCATGCTGCTTTACTGTATGGTTAAATGATGATGGCGTCCTCTTGGGTAAAATATTCCGGAAGTAAAATAGTCCCCCATTCGGATCTCCGGGCGGGGACTACTCAGGAGGACGTCGTTATCAGGAGAAAGAAAACTGTCGTTCTACGGATCGGAGCGTGGAATGTCAGATCCCTTAATCGGGCAGGTAGGTTAGAAAATTTAAAAAGGGAAATGGATAGGTTAAAGTTAGATATAGTGGGAATTAGTGAAGTTCGGTGGCAGGAGGAACAAGACTTTTGGTCAGGCGAATACAGGATTATAAACACAAAATCAAATAGGGGTAATGCAGGAGTAGGTTTACTAATGAATAAAAAAATAGGAGTGCGGGTAAGCTACTACAAACAGCATAGTGAACGCATTATTGTGGCCAAGATAGACACGAAGCCCACGCCTACTACAGTAGTACAAGTTTGTATGCCAACTAGCTCTGCAGATGACGAAGAAATTGAAGAAATGTATGATGAAATCAAAGAAATTATTCAGATAGTGAAGGGAGACGAAAATTTAATAGTCATGGGTGACTGGAATTCGGTAGCAGGAAAAGGGAGAGAAGGAAACGTAGTAGGTGAATATGATTGGGGCTAAGAAATGAAAGAGGAAGCCGCCTGGTAGAATTTTGCACAGAGCACAACTTAATCATAGCTAACACTTGGTTCAAGAATCATACAAGAAGGCTGTATACATGGAAGAAGCCTGGAGATACTGACAGGTTTCTGATAGATTATATAATGGTAAGACAGAGGCGTAGGAACCAGGTTTTAAATTGTAAGACATTTCCGTGGGGCAGATGTGGACTCTGACCACAATTTATTGCTTATGAAGTGCAGATTAAAACTGAAGAAACTGCAAGAAGGTGGGAATTTAAGGAGATGGGACCTGGATAAACTGACTAAACCAGAGTTTGTACAGAGTTTGAGGGAGAGCATAAGGGAACAATTGACAGGAATTGGGGAAAGAAATACAGTAGAAGAAGAATGGGTAGTTTTGAGGGATGAAGTAGTGAAGGCAGCAGAGGTTCAACTAGGTAAAAGGACAAGGGCTAGTAGAACTCCTTGGGTATCCGCCTTCTTGGTGGTCTTGGGTCTCCGTCTTGTCTTCTCACCGCGACTCCAGTTCTTGATATACCTCCAACCTCGGTAATTCGCTGCGTGAGCACCGCCACAATTGCTGCAGCAGCGTGTGGCGTCCTTCTTCGTACAGTGGCGTGAATCGTGTGCTTGCGCACTCCGGAGACACGCTTCTGGGTTTCGGCAGTACTTGGTAACGTGGCCAAGTTTCTGGCAGCGGAAGCACTGCTCCTTCCGTTCCGTCGTCTTCTTCTTCCTGCGCCCCGCATCTTCTGATGCGCCGAGCGCGAGGCCCAGCAACTGCAGTAGGGTGGCGGCTTTGCTTCCCCTTCCACGTCGTCCAGGCATACTGAGGAGCGTCAGCGTAATTAACATGGCGAGCGCTTAGCGTGCACTGATCCGCTGCCTGAGCGGGACTCATCTCGTGTTGCTTGGGAGGGGAGCAACCCGAGCAACCGCCATCGAAATTTATACACCATATTTGTCACATTTATACTTGTGTATTACAAAACTACGCATTGCAGCCCCGGATCTACGATGTTTCCGAACCCGGGCGGAAACTTGATAGTGACACCCTCCGCCTCCTTTCCACTCGAGTGTTTGAGATAGGACGTCAAAAATTTAAAAAAGAAGTTCATTTTGTAGCGCACATCTTACTGAAGAGGTTGACGAATAAAGCATACACAAGGTGTTACAAAAAGGTACGGCCAAACTTTCAGGAAACATTCCTCACACACAAATATAGAAAAGATGTTGTGTGGACATGTGTCCGGAAACGCTTAATTTCCATGTTAGAGCTCATTTTAGTTTCGTCAGTATGTACTATACTTCCTCGATTCACCGCCAGTTGGCCCAATTGAAGGAAGGTAATGTTGACTTCGGTGCTTGTGTTGACATGCGACTCATTGCTCTACAGTACTAGCATCAAGCACATCAGTAAGTAGCATCAACAGGTTAGTGTTCATCACGAACGTGGTTTTGCAGTCAGTGCAATGTTTACAAATGCGGAGTTGGCAGATGCCCATTTGATGTATGGATTAGCACGGGGCAATAGCCGTGGCGCGGTACGTTTGTATCGAGGCAGATTTCCAGAACGAAGGTGTCCCGACAGGAAGACGTTCGAAGCAACTGATCGGCGTCTTAGGGAGCATGGAACATTCCAGACTATGACTCGCGACTGGGGAAGACCTAGAATGACGAGGACACCTGCAATGGACGAGGCAATTCTTCGTGCAGTTGACGATAGCCCTAATGTCAGCGTCAGAGAAGTTGCTGCTGTACAAGGTAACGTTGACCACGCCACTGTATGGAGAGTGCTACGGGAGAACCAGTTGTTTCCGTACCATGTACAGCTTGTGCAGGCACTATCAGCAGCTGATTGGCCTCCACGGGTACACTTCTGCGAATGGTTCATCCAACAATGTGTCAATCCTTATTTCAGTGCAAATGTTCTCTTTACGGATGAGGCTTCTGTTTCCGTACCATGTACAGCTTGTGCAGGCACTATCAGCAGCTGATTGGCCTCCACGGGTACACTTCTGCGAATGGTTCATCCAACAATGTGTCAATCCTTATTTCAGTGCAAATGTTCTCTTTACGGATGAGGCTTCATTCCAACGTGATCAAATTGTAAATTTTCACAATCAACATGTGTGGGCTGACGAGAATCCGCACGCAATTGTGCAATCACGTCATCAACACAGATTTTCTGTGAACGTTTGGGCAGGCATTGCTGGTGATGTCTTGATTGGACCCCATGTTCTTCCACCTACGCTCAATGGAGCACGTTATCATGATTTCATACGGGATACTCTACCTGTGCTGCTAGAACATGTGCCTTTACAAGTACGACACAACATGTGTGTCATGCACGATGGAGCTCCTGCACATTTCAGTCGAAGTATTCGTACGCTTCTCAACAACAGATTCGATGACCGATGGATTGGTAGAGGCGGACCAATTCCATGGCCTCCACGCTCTCCTGACCTCAACCCTCTGGACTTTCATTTATGGGGGCATTTGAAAGCTCTTGTCTACGCAACCCCGGTACCAAATGTAGAGACTCTTCGTGCTCGTATTGTGGACGGCTGTGATACAATACGCCATTCTCCAGGGCTGCATCAGCGCATCAGGGATTCCATGCGACGGAGGGTGGATGCATGCATCCTCGCTAACGGAGGACATTTTGAACATTGCCTGTAACAAAGTGTTTGAAGTCACGCTGGTACGTTCTGTTGCTGTGTGTTTCCATTCCATGATTAATGTGATTTGAAGAGAAGTAATAAAATGAGCTCTAACATGGAAAGTAAGCGTTTCACATAACATATTTTCTTTCTTTGTGTGTGAGGAATGTTTCCTGAAAGTTTGGCCGTACCTTTTTGTAACACCCTGTATGTTCGAGGAAATGTAAGACACGTTATTTGGTCTTAAGTGTGCCAAAGTGCAGTGCCACACCTCTTCACTCAGCATTCTTCAGTCGCACGTCACTGTATTTTGCTCTTTGGAATTCAGATGTGTATATTTTGTAATGGAAGCCATCAAACCTATACTCGGCCGGTTTGACACACACGCGCTCACACACAATTAGTACTGGGTGCGATTCTTTGCGACCGGGGAAATAAGAAGTCTTCAGAAAATTTGCACTCTTTATTCCCTGTTAGCTAATGACTTTCTCTTTTGTGTGACATAAAATTAAATATAGAAAACACAAAATCAGTAAAGACAAGAGACAAGCAAGACAGCACCCATTTCTTCAATCCTCATATCCCAGAAATGTTCTCTCTCTAATCTTGCTACAGCTTTACACGGCATGCTTTTCTTTCTGCGAAAGAATGTATTACCTCATCAAAGTTCGTCAAACGTATTCCTACATGAAAAATCAAAATGCCGTTGTCTAATACTGGAAAACCTGTTAATACGAATAGTACCCAAGACTGGTGTGGTTTCTCGATTTGATTACGTCCATTTTGTCACTGCTAGATAAAATGAAATAGGCCTTTCTAATATTGCAGCAATTGTAGCACACGCCAAATAAGCTACACTGTTTTGACACAAATGGTCCTTTTCCTCTACCTCGTTTACATAAATAACACAACAAAGTATAATTCACGAAGTACCAATATCAAATGCCAATTAGGCTTACTACAAGCAAAAAGTGTTGTGTTGGGAAAGAGTTTCACATGTCGTTCATATGCTCCAGTTTCTCAAGCATGAGATCGAAAAGTAGCAGTAGTACGAAATTTTTATATAAATTTGGACCGTCATATTCTTCCATATAATTTTTAGATGAACACACCGCCATTTCACTGTATTGCTGTTTATTTAATTATGACCCCGGTTTCCGCCTTTTATGCCATTTTCAAGTGACTGAGTTTATGTCATTAAAACATATTGCAGGACATCAAGCTCAAAATTGGCCATAAATGTCCTGCAATATGTTTTAATGAGATACATTCAGTCACTTGAAAATGGCATAAAAGGCTAAAACCTGAGTCGTAATTAAATAAACAATAATACAGTCAAATGGTGGTGTGTTAATTTAAAAATTATTATGACTGGTGCTGAGCAGCATCAAAAACTGTTCATCAAGAACTGTTTATCTACCGTAATGATGTCCCCTTTTCTTCTCCTTCCTCGTTCTGACAAACAATCTCGTCATCACTATTCTCCAGTTAACTTCACTAACTCTGCCAGAATCACCGGTTCAGTTATCCCGCATTTATTCTCCAGTTAGGCGTTGTTACGTGTGCGTACAACGCGTTTTCCGCGTAACCATGGACTGTATAACTGGCCGTTAGTAGTGTAGCGATGTGGCAAAAAATTTTTGGCAACATTTCATTTTCTTGGATGCACCGGAAGATAATATGTAATCTTTCTTACCTGTTATTCCTTATAGTCGTTTCTTTCCACTCTGGTAGTCTGAATCTATGGATTTCGCTAATAATTATAACAACGCTTATCATTCGCACACCAAATCAACCACATAAACAAACAGCGACTGGTATTCACCTGTTTGGGTTTATTTGGCTCAGCCCTTATAGCTCATCCCCTTTTGTCGGCGGGAAAGTTTTTTTTGTTTCTTGATGCGATGGGGATTCCCCTGGCAGAGACATCACATATACTATCCATACTTTCAAAAATCAACTTATGATTCGTTCGGAAATCAGTTTAGAGGGTGTTCAAAAATATTCAAAAACCAACAGGGAAGCATTTCAAAATCATATGAATAATCGATGGACTAACTAGGCACTTGGTGAAACAAGGTTTTTTTTCTTCAAGAATATGAATCTGGCGCCACCCTGAAATTGCCCCCCGGGACAGATACCCCGTGTGCCCCCGCCCCTTCCCGTTACATCCGCGTCTGACGCATTGTATGTGATATAGCGCACACAAACACTCAAATGCATGGTACAGTGCTCCGTTAAAATTGTTTGTGTATCTTTGCCTAGATTTACACTGTCTTTGTTCTTCATTCATGTTAACGTCGGGTCTCTTCACTTTCATTCTCATGTACCAAAATTTTACCTGATGAATTGCAAGCTGAATTCATATTATGTTGTTTTTGAACTCGTGGTATCCTGCTGTTATTTGCAAGAAAGTAAAACTAACTCCTGCATAATACACTCACAAAAAGAAACTTGCTGATAACGCACATTACCTGCAGTCAGCAAACAAGGAAACTAAAGCAACAGGACATATTTCGCGCAAGGGGTACATTTCGCGCACTTTTTCCACTAATTATTCGTGAAACTCTCGCTAGGTGGTGATATTTATGTTACTGTACTCTCGTGCACTCTGGCGAAACCTTTGCAAACTTATTGCAGCAGTAGATACATTGGCCAATGGCAGAACCAAAAAAAACTGACTAAACTCCCCTCACACGTTCAATAGTATTGTCAAACTGTCAATATATTGACCATCTGAGAAGGCGCATTGACATCAATATTAGTTATATTGACGAGCAATATTGATAGACCTCAAAATATTCTCAGTATTGTCAATACATACTAACCTGCGTGATAAAGTATTGACGGTTTGACAATAATCTCTATTCAGATGCTGACAGAGCTTAGTAACCAGCCACGAGACGTTAGTGTGAACTATTTATTTTTCAATACGACGTTGTGTATATCATACCTCAAATTCAGTTTTTAAGGCGCCTTTTAATATAAAAAGAATTTTAATAGGCCTGTGCAAGGGTAATAATTGTGTTTACCACTTAGGATGGTTAACAGAGGATTCTCTATGACACTGCTTACTTCATTAATTTGAAAATATAGTACATATTGGTGTATTACATAGCAATTTGGGAAAACGCTCCAATTTGAAAAATTCGTCATATATCTGCAATGATTAGTAAGAGGTCTGCTAAATACACGTCCGTTTCGCCAAATTATCACAGAGCATGAAAAAAATATTTTACGCTAATTGCCTAAACAGATCCTTGTCAGGCAGATATAATTACTTCACAGGTTTGCACGGAATTTTACTCATTGTGCTAGCTGATATTACAACACTGAGCTTCGAGAATTAGGATGAACTGCCTGTCACCATAAATCTGTAAGTTACTCCTAACCTCTTGTCGACTGCTGTTGCCTCTCTCATTTACGTATTTTGTTTCTCTATTTTATCTCGTATCAACACTAACAACTTGAAATACGATGCAGTGCTCATTGGAAAATAATAAATAATTTATGAAATCTTTTGGCTCCATTGTTCTGACTTCAGTCAGTAAATTAACAAGTGACCAATAGCTCCTTTTTTTCTTCAACCATTCTCGGACTCATTTCATCTTTTTCATTGTTTTCAGTTGCTTGTGCAAGCTACAGCTAATATAACTGCACACACACTTTCTTTTGGGCGTTCGACATCTTAACCTTGTAAAATTACGTTGTCAACTGACAGTTTTTGTCAGGGTTGTTGATAGTGCGAGGTCGCTTCAATATACTGAAGGTTTGACAAACTAGAATTGTCAATAAATATTGAACGTGTGCAGGCCACTTTAAACGCTATCAGAACAATAATACTAAACGTCGATTAAAGACGCATCAAAGCATAATACAGATAAACAGAGAAAGAGGAGTCGATAGCGAAGTTAGAGCAACTCTATTCATTCCCTTTTGATGTAAGCAGTGGAACGTGAGAATTGAGTGCCGGCTGGTAGGACACCCTTAGGCTGAAACACCAGAGCCTTTGGGACATCCATAAGAGCTGTACTCCGAGGAAACCATGCCCCCACACAAGGGGCACCGATTTATAAAAAAATATTGGGGGAGGGGGGCATACTGAGGGTACTGCCCCGGGAAATTTTCTAAATTTTAGATGAAAAATAGTGAGTATTAAAGTTCTTTTAAGCATTTTCTGACTTATGACCAACATTAGAACTCCGAAAACTGGACTCGATAACTCGACACTCTGGGAAACGCGACAAGCCTGACACTTTTTGGCTTCGAAAAAAGAAACAAAACACAAACACGCACGGTATTTTCGTAAAAAGCTTACTTAATTTACAGTAATAGTCGTGCTTATAGATTATTACAGAGCAGTGAATATATAGCTCTGAAAAGACTGAAATTATCTTTAAATAAATCCCAAATTACCATTAAAAGAATAAAACATAAAATATTGCTGTCGCACAGTAATTGCACTTTGATTAATACAGTTACCGGTAATAAAGTTAACAGAATATGCCTAATACTTTCAGTCAAAAAGTATGTAAATATCGAGTTTTAATTGGGTCTTGCACCCTAAAATAATTAAGTACTTGAAAATAAGTAATATAGTATTTTAGTAATATAGTAATACAGTACTAAACTGGCACTAATATTTCGAAACTGAAAGTTTAACATTATATATGTATTTAATTCTCTATTTTATAAAGATTTTTAATATTGCTCTAAATGCCATTATTAGGGCTAGAGTGTCTTTAGAAAGGTGTAAATGGATTACTGAATATGAAGTCGTTAATGGCTGGTCGGATATCCAATTCATCCAAAACATCTCGGTGGGCATGAAGAACAGCCTAGTTGTTCAATCGCTTCTGTCCCATTGCTGATCGGAGATATGACTTCAGACATCCAAGGGCGCTAAATGACCGTTCTGCTGTTGCTGTCGTGATTGGAAGTACTTGGAGAAACTTAATGCACTTTACTACTTCATATAACATTTCTCCAACTGCAGCTCTTGTGTAATGTACTTTCTTACGTCACGCATGTTTTTTAAAACCAGCTGTTTTTTTACTATCGATATCGGCTAACATATTCAAGTGAAAGCGCAGTCTCTCAATGTCTACGTCATTTTTGAAAAACTCAGTTGATTTTTCCAAATTTGTTTCACCTCTGTTTACTAAAAGCAAGCACTCTTGTTCAACTGCAATGACCTGTGTAAGTCCAGTTGAAGCAAACGGCTCAGTGATGCAAGATTGCACCGTTTTTTAGATTAGATTAGATTTACTTTCATTCCAATTGATCCGTAGTGAGGAGGTCCTCCAGAATGTGGAACATGTCAGAAAAACAACAATACATGTCAAATATGTATAACTAAAACAAATAAGCTAATGTACCATTCCACAGGTCCCAAGTGGAATGATCGTAATTTTTAATGAACACTAAGAGTCATTTTACAAATACTAATGCACTGAATTTAAAATAAATAAGTGTTTTATTTATTTATAAGGTAATAAACATGTAATACAACTACTGTAATACTTATTATGTTGTACTTATATACAAATCAGTTGGATTTACTAAGAAATTCATCAATGGAGTAGAAGGAGTTGGCCACCAATAAATCCTTTAGGCTTCTCTTAAACTGAATTCATTGGTTGTTAAGCTTTTTATGGCTGCTGGCAAGTTATTGAAAATGTGTGTTCCTGAATAATGCACACCTTTTTGTACAAGACTAAGAGACTTTAAATCCTTGTGAAGATTATTCTTATTTCTAGTATTGATTCCATGAATTGAGCTGTTGGTTTGAAAAAGTGATATATTTTTAATGACAAATTTCATTAAGGAATAAATATATTGGGAAGCAGTAGTTAGAATCCCTAGTTCCCTAAACAGGCTTCTGCAGGATGTTCTTGAGTTCACACCACATGTAACTCTTACTGCACGTTTTTGTGCCCGGAAAACTTTAGCTTGGCTTGATGAATTACCCCAAAAAATAATCCCATATGACATTTCAAAAAGTTCAATGTAAATAGCTTTGTAATATTGCTTTCGGGGTTTTGAAAGTGTGCGGTGAGCTGACTTCGTTCTTTTTATACTTCTTTGGTATACTTTGATTCCGAGGAAGCGAACGATCATCAACTTGTGAAGGTTTTTCTTTTAAACACAATTCCCAAAAGTGTCCAAAACTATCACGCCTTCCATTCAATATACAAATCAGGCCCTCATATATTTTTTCCAGATCAGCAACACTTAGACGAGGGCATTGAATTTTTTCATTGACATCATTGCATGGCAGTAAAGACGTGAAAAGAAATAAGTCTTGAATTTTAACATTGACTCAAGTAAGCCTGCACATTTGTAACCTGTCTCTGTTTTGTCCTCTGCAGAAAATGTTTCAAAAAACTCTAGAAGTTGTTCAAAGTTTTTCAGTATCTCAACATGCTGGAAGCTCGCATAGTCCATTGAGTCGGTCAAGGGGTTGTAGACCAGATTGGTAGTTTGCGCTCTCACAGTGTATGCTTCTGACAAGTCCCATCCTTTTGTTGGATTCCCTTATGGTGTTTATTAAGTCCTTGGCTAAAGCCATAATATCCCTCACAGATGTAAGATGGCGGAGACTGTCTACAACTGCCCAGTTTAAACTGTGAACAGTGCAGTGCACATAATTTGCTTTTGGTTGTATATCCAAAACTAACTTTTTTAGTCCTTTGAACTTACCTCTCATATTCGAGGCACCATCATAGCACTCTTCTCTTAAGTTATCCATTGACAAATGAAGACGAGCAAAAACGTCTTTTAAAATACTAAACAGAGTTTGTGATTCAGTGTTGGGGGTCTCGT
Source organism: Schistocerca americana (assembly GCF_021461395.2). Lineage (NCBI taxonomy): Eukaryota > Metazoa > Arthropoda > Insecta > Orthoptera > Acrididae > Schistocerca > Schistocerca americana. Next base: position 851,693,089 of record NC_060130.1, on the reverse strand, counting down.
ATAAGCCAATAAAGTCTTCGTTGATGATTTAGGAACCATCGACAGTACGAATACAAAATGACACTGGTTTGTGAATCGAAGAATCACTTGTTTCATCAACCAGAACAGAAAAATGTTCAGTCTTCTTGATTGAAGCCAATACCTTTCTCAACACAGACTTTCCTAGTAGATTAATGATCTCGTTTTGAATATCGTGGGACGTCCACTTACACCCCGAACGCCCTAACCAATCTTTAAACTCAGGTATGTCATTCCAACAATAGAAAAAAATTGAATTTACATCTTAATGCCCTCTAATTGCTAGTCCTTGTCGGCACAGAAATTGCACGGTAATAAAAATTGTCTCAAGAGCTAAACGGCCTTTCTTCATATCACTATCTAACTGTCCATTCAATTTGGAGGCCACACCTCGGTTAGTGATAGAATTTAGTTTCAGAACACCTTCGTTATGCGTAAACGTATTTTCATGAAGACGGAATTTTTCCAAAGCCTTTTTCCAGTTAGAAAACCCTACGGAAGTAAAAGCATCTTCTTTTTTTGAAGAAAATTATAATAGATTTTTAGCATCTGTCTCTTTGCAGATTTTGCAAAAAACTTTTACGGTAGATGCTTCATATTCTAGCCGTGTATATTTGATCAACCAAAACTTCTGAAATGACCTTCCCTTACCGGATTGTCCAGGTTTCGGCTGTGAATGGTTCTCAGCTGAAGACGACGAAGCAATTGACGACACAATAATTGTTGGAGACTGACTTGCAGTATCATCAACTTCCAAGCGCGCCTTTTTGGTAACAAATTTATCCATTGCAAACTTAATTCACAATACACTAAGAGACTAAAGTAAACGAATAAAATGTAGTCATATAAAGTAGTCCACTAGACACTAAAGTTGGAACTCTAATCACGTCTGCAGCATGCACTGAACGAAACTATCCACACTGAATGACTGCGACAGCAGGGTGGGCTTTACACAACCGCGGCGTCGTAATGTCTCGAAGCGTAAAGGCGACGCGACGCGGAGGGTTCCAGGCGCTTCTGCTGCAGTCCTTTTGATGTTGTCATGGCCGCAGCGCTGGCCCGCCTTCGCCAGACTTTACACGAAGCTTCACGCACCGGGACAAATTCTAAGTATGCCCGCAGCACCGTAACGCTGTCATGATTCACGCCACTCGTTTTCAGTTAACCTGCTTACTACCGTAATAATTATTTGTTTTAACTCATTACTGAATGTATTTTAAAAGGTAACTATCGTCAAACAAGGAAAATGAAAAATTCCGACATAATTTTGTGATTTTACAAAGCATAATATAACTAATAATTTTCTTAAATTATTGGGGGGGGGGGGGGGGGGCTCCACCACGCAAACGAACTTTTGACAGGGCTCGGGCTCCCTCAGGCCCCATGGAGTCGGCGCCTGTGCTCCACATCTCTGCTGCGTACAGCTAAGCCGGATTTCAAGCCGCAGCTTTAAGACCAGCTACTAACTGTTTGAAAAAATCGCGTGACACCACATATCAAGAGTTCCAAATATACTAACTGGCATTACTTAAATCTGCGTGGGAAATATGCTAAATGCATTCTTATAATTTGAATTGTGTAATATGGTATTGCCGCACGGGGGCGCCTTGTCACTGCTCGCGCGCCTTCCCCCGTAGGAGGTTCGAGTCCTCCCTCAGGCATGGGTGTGCGTGTTGTCCTTAGCTTAAGTTAGTTTAAGTTATATTAAGTAGTGTGTAAGCTTAGGGACTGATGACCTCAGCAGTTTGGTCCCATAAGACATTACCACAGATTTCCAATATGGTATTGAGAATTTATTTTAATGTACATTTTGCTGTGGCTCCGCCTCAGGTCCTCTAATTATGAGCCGTGCCTGCTAGAGTCTATAGGAAATCTAATGAACTGTACCAATTGTATGGGGTTAACACGCCCGCCCGGTTGGCCGTACGGTGTAACGCACGGCTTTCCGGGCAGGAAGGAGCGCCTGGTCCCCGGCACGTATCCGCCCAGCGGATTTGTGTCGAGGTCCGGTGAGCCGGCCAGTCTGTGGATGGCTTTTAGGCGGTTTTCCATCTGCCTCGGCGAATGCAGGCTGGTTCCCCTTATTCCGCTTCAGCTACACAATGTAGGCGATTGCTGCGTAAACAAGTTCTCCACGTACGCGTACACCACCATTACTTTACCATGCAAACACCGGGGTTACACTCGTATGGTGCGAGACATTCCCTGGGGGGGGTCCACCGGTGGCCTAACCGCACAATAACCCTGGGTTCGGTGTTGGGCAGAGGAGGGGTGACGTGGACTGCAGTAGTCGTTGTGGAGTTGTGGACCACTGCGGCTGCGGCGGGGACAGAGTCTCTCCGTCGTTTCTAGGCCCCTAGTTAACATACAATACAATACATACAATGGGGTTAACACCCCATCTTTGTACTGATACACCACCATGAACCTCCATTGATATGCCCCCTTCATGAAGTTCAAAATGGTTCAAATGGCTCTGAGCACTATGGGACTTAACATCTGAGGTCATCAGTCCCCTAGAACTTAGAACTACTTAAACCTAACTAACCTAAGACATCACAAACATTCATGCCCGAGGCAGGATTCGAACCTGCGACCGTAGCGGTCGCGCGGTTCCAGACTGAAGCGGCTAGAACCGCTCGGACACACCGGCCGGCCCTTCATGAAGTGCTACAGTCTCCCGTAACCTGCGAGACCAGTCTGCCACACAAGCCAACCATCCTCGACAGCATCAGCACTGTCAGTTCCGATCACGGTACTCTATCACTCCACTCAGGAGTCGCCAACGCGCCAGCCTAGCCACTGCCAGGATGATGCAACTCAGCAGCCCTTGCACTACCCCTGACGGCTTTGTACACCATCGTGCGACAGACGTCATCTCCACGCCACTATATCCGCACATCAGCACACCACCTCAGCAGGCCACATTTGTTTGTTTTATTATTAATTAAATGTGCTCATCTGCGTTATAACTTATTGTAATAATTTTGTTAATTCAAAAGCACATCATAGAATTTATGTAACATTAACATCTATTTTAAGTCAGCCTCCTTAGGCAACAGCCCCATTTAAATGTCGGTGCAACCTATTCAGAGGAGCATTTGCCTAAATCAACATTCTTAACCATTGTACCTATGTCAAGTAATTTTGAGAGTTATATCCTGATGAGGAGGCTTGCAAAGGACAGAGTAGCATGGAGAGCTGCATCAAACCAGTTTCGTACTAAAGACCACAACAACAACAACATCCTGCTCCTGCAGAAGGGGGACTGAATGTTCATGGAGGACTGCCAGACTGATGGGAAAATTTTTATTAGTGGTTATAAAAGTTTATTTTTCAAACTTTTGTTTCCGATGCAGCGGAATTGTGTCTCACTGTAGGGTTGTGGTTGGGTTTGGGCCGATACAACTCCAGATGTCACTGGATATTGCCGCCCACCTGCACTCAGTCCACATGAATAGCGAGTACTGCTGACGAGGTAACACTCCACTACAGATCTGCTGATGAGGGCGTGCTTGTAAAGTACCCTTCAGCAGCCAATCAGGGGGCTGTGAAACTGTGAATAGTGATGTGGGAGACGCAGGGCGAACTGGCGAAGGTGCGCTGGTATTGCCGACATCTCTCTTTAGCCAACTCTCGCCCCAACCAGATGTGTTCTCCTGCTCCTCTTTTGGGTGCTGTGCCCTCAGTTTCGCTGTAGGTTGCCACCCCAGCGCTGCAGTCTTGAATCTGCATCCTTTAGAATTAAATATCTGGAAATAAACCGCAGTCCGTTTGTTCTGAACATGTCTCTTTCTACTTCATCAATTTCTTTTCACTCACATCCCAACTTGTAATCATTTCCTCGGCAAATCTTATAAAGTTTATTTTCTTACGATATGATTTTGCTGATTAGACTTGTCTGTAATGTCAGTACCTTCATTACAGCATTTAGCTACAAACATTTAAACATCTACTATAGAAATTGCATTGAATAGCAGTTTTAGTGACTGCAGTGACTATTTACCAAAATAAGATAAAAAATCTGCATGGTATCACCAGTAATGAGTATTCCTCTGTTTCATGCTATTAAGTATATCAATAAAGACTTGAGATGGTTCATGGGCAGGTTAGAATTTCCTGCACATCTTTAGAATGCAGCAACATTTATAAAAGAATTGTTAGAGAATCCTACTTTTATTGTACATGTTTCTACATGATTCTCTAAGTAAAATTTATGTACTTTTGTTCTTTAATTAATGATGATTTCTAATAAATGTAGTAACAACACCTTTTCCGTAATCCACATCTACTCTACAGATTTAAGATGCTTAACTCAATCTCGTAACACTCGATACATGTCAACCAGTTGTCACCTAATGATCAAAGTGACTGATTATGCAAACAATGTTATACAAATATAGTTGATCAACACAAATAGGTAGTTCACTAATTTTATGCTTCAGTCCCCAAACAGTTTGATGCACTAAACATAATTGATATTGTAAGTAAAGATTATATAATTGTCTTGACAAATTTAATTTGTCAGTTTCTGTAAATATTCGTTAACAGCTGCTCATGTGATGTTGCATGCCACAAGCTGCTTGATGCCAAAAGAACATCAGAACGAAGTGTGTTATCACTTGCCTACAATCTACAACAATGTAACAATTCCATATGACATCATTTACATTAGAAAACTCAGTGCAGCATGCCTCGTAGATAACTTGTAAGGGTCGATGAGCTGTGACCCTTACAGATGCAAGGTGATGACGCAAGGAACATGGTGCTGACGGCCTGTTAGGCGCCCTGGCGCTAATGAGACATCACTAGCGGTTTAGACATTTGCTAGTTTTCGTTTTACAATTGAATCATCTTCTATGCAGCAGCAGCAAGGTTGCGGACGTGGCATCCAGGATTGGAATGCATTGAATTGTTCATCTCAGCAGTCTTGAGACAGTCAGTGAGATCATGACAGCTAAAGTAGCAGAAGTGACGCCATGCAAGGTGGCAGGATCAGCTGGCAGCAGGCGTTGTTTGTCTGGTGGTGACACGCCACAGCTCGATGACATGTTTTACTAGTATGCACTCGTGGACATCTATGAGCGCCCAAGGAACTTACAACAGCTCTGTATAGGATGGCGGTTGTGGTATAGAGTAACACCATGGCCCCTCTACCAGAGGAAGGCTGTGGACGCTAGAATCGTTGACAGATGCAAGTCAGGCGGGAGCAGCAGCTAGCATGCCTCCAAGGAACAGCAAGAGTTTGACAGTTGCCAAACACAATCAGTTTGCCCCCAGCGAGCCAGTTGTAGAAGAATCCAAGTCTTCACATTCTTGCACCACTGTAAATATGAGTGATATAGATAGCAGTGGCATTTATAAGCAAATAAAATCGCTAAAATTAAACAAGCTGCTGGGGACGGATGGTGTCCCTGTCCAATCCTATACAGAACTTGAAGGTGAGTTAGCACCTATATTAACTGTAATACACTGTAGATAAGATATCTTGAAAAAATAACTATGCCCAGTGATTGGGAAAAGCTCAGGTCACATTCGTCTATAAAATGGGTAGCAGAAGTTATCCATACAACAACCATCCAATCTTATTGCCATTAATCATTTGTACGATCTTGGAACATATTCTGAGCTCCAACATAGTGAAGTATCTTGAAGATAATGGTCTCCTTCATGCCTTCCTGCATGGATTCCAAAACAGTGATCATGCGAAACCCTACTTACACATTTCTCAACAAAAAAAAAAAAGTTCAATTGGCTCTGAGCACTATGGGACTTAACATCTGAGGTCATCAGTCCCCTAGAACTAAGAACTACTTAAACCTAACTAACCTAAGGACATCACACACATCCATGCCCGAGCCAGGATTCGAACTTGCGACCTTAGCGGTCGCGCGGTTCCAGCCTGAAGCGCATAGAACCACTCGGCCACTCCGGCTGGCACACTTTTCTCACATGCTATACTGTAAGCAGTGGATTAAAGCAAACAAGTGGATTTTTTGACTGCCAGAAAGCATTTGAATCGGTATCAAACCAACGATTATTATTATGTAAGAACACTATGGTCCACATATAAAACACATACACAAATTATAGGTATGATAGAATTACGCATAACCAAAAAGCACGACGTGAACAGATTACCAAGCTAACAAGAACAGAAAGATCAATAAGCATTTGAAAGTTAAACAAACATTCCACTTGTCACATATCGATTAGTCAATTATTTCACTCCCACACAGAACCCCCTCCCCCCCCCTCCCAAAGTATGGAGCACCAGAGATAAACGCGCATTTCAGCTTTACCATGTGGCCAGCTCATGTGTGGATGACTCAGCATGATGGATACATAACTATACTAGCTGACACAGCTGATTCTGGGGAGAGGAGGTTGGAAGGTCGGTAAAAGACAGCAGAGGAGGAGTGTGAGGTAGTGGTTCCCCTGGTGTCAGCATGGCGCTGACAGAAGTTGCTGGCAAAATCCAGGCAGTCTTAACTGCTTGATAGAGACCTTAGAGCACTTGCCATTTTGGAGGATATCCTTCGTGTGTTCCCCTCACCATAGAATTGGGAAAGGTCCAGAGTAGGGAGGCTGTGGCAGTGGACAGACGAAACACATACAACATGTGATGTGAGTAGTGGGGCAACAAGGACATCAGCCCACATTGCGGGTTGCCTACGTCAGGAGCAAGTACACATTCAGGGTTAATCTTGTTGTTATCTTTTGATTGACAGGTCCTTAACCTATTATTCTCCTAAGAGGGTTATTACACACTGGACATAATCTTCAAGATTTCATGAACTGCTTCAGGGGTTATTAAATCTGGTGCAAAATATCAAATCTTCAAGATTGGTATTCCGCACCAGATTTAATAAATCCTGAAACAGTTTGTGAAATGCAACAGATGAAAGTGCGCCAGAGAGGCCGGGGAAGCTTAGAGCCCACAGCAGAATGAAATATCACATGCTAGTTCCTATGTCACCTTCAAAGCAAACTGCAGCTCTCTCTCTCTTTGTATACAGCGATCTTTTTTTAAAGTGTATTTTGAGTCAGCCTGCTACTAGTTTTGTGACATCATCCATTTGTGTTTGCAATGTAGCTACCATGTCCGCCTTATATCTCCTACATCACAATCATGTGATCAGGAATTAATTAATTGTTAACTTCAGCAGTATTTCTTATTTGGTTCCCAATCAGGTATTCGCTTTGGATGCAAGCCATCTCTCGCTTGTGCTCATATCTGACAGGTAGGTTTATGCATACAAACCACTTGAGGTGGCAGGCGGGGATGAAACAAGAGCATCCCAGCTGTCAATATCAAAGAATTGCCGCCATCTGAAGCTTTTGTTTAGGGATCAGTGAGGTACTTCACCTAGCTGTGGAGCCACTGACAGCCAAAGTCTGCTGCATGGTGTAGCTGCTGATGGACATGTCACTTCACGGGGACCTCCAGTGCAGCCTTACTCTGGGCAGCCTCCGCGCGTGGTGAGAATCAAGAAAGGTTCTCAGATATGTTTAAGCGGTTCTATAAATACGTGTTTACTTATGCGATCAGAATAAAAAAGCATCGCAATTGTTGAAACATTCCATATATATCACCTTTCATCCCGTAATTTGTTTAAATACACAATATTTCAAATATTGTCTAAACTGTTTAAACAATATTCCATACAGTGCAATGGATTCCCTGGCAAATTCTTTACATAAATAAATAAACTTTATTCCATACACAGTCTCATATCCCATAAACTGTTTAAATAAACAGTATTCCACACATTGTCTAAATTGTTTAAACAATATTCGATATACTGCAATCGATTTCCCACTAAATTCTTTAAATAAATAAATAAACTATTCTCATACACAGTCTTGTATTCCATGAATTGTCTAAATAAATAATATTCCACACTTTGTCTAAATTTTTAAACAATATTCTATACACTGCAATCGATTTTCCGCCAAATGGCCACTCAACTGAGTCTTTGTCACGCCAATTTCCAGGTGGGGGATGGGAGAGGGAGGGATGGAGGGTTTCCCAGGGGATTGTGTTAATTAATTGATTGATTTAATTAATTAGTCAATCGAATTGTTATTGAAAGTGTGCCTGTATCAGTAAGAGGACTTCCAAGAGGGATGGGGAGGAGGGGGAGAGGGAAGGGGCGGCCCCTCCCGCCGGAGGTTCGAGCCCTCCCTTGGGCATGGGTGTGTGTGTTGTCCTTAGTGTAAGATAGTTTAAGTAGTGTGTAAGTCAAGGGACTGATGACTTCAGCAATTTGGTTCCTTAGGAATTCACACACTTCTTTGAACCTGTCAATCAAAAGCATGGATTATGTCCACGGGGTAATAATCCTCTTAGCAGCAGAATAGGTTAAGGACCTTTCAATCGAAAGAGAATAATAGGTTTACCCTCGAATATATGCTTGCCCCTGATTTAGGCAACCCATAATGTGTGTTGATGTCCTTGTTTCCCCAACACTGACGTGAGAGCACTCTGCTAGTGAAGCAAAAACCAGGTGATCCATGGCACGACACAGAAGAGCAATATATCTGTGCTACGTGATCTTGCAGTTGTTGTACCATATGGCAAGCTGTGAATCACCTTGCAGTGATGAGGGGATGAGGAAGTCTGCTGGAAAGTGCAGTGGTTCGCCATATACCATCTCTGTTGACGAGTAACTGAGGTCCATGTTGGAGGCTGTTCATAGTCCTAGGAGAACGAACGGGGAATGCCTGAGTCAATGTGTGGATATGCACACATGAAGGTAGCCTTTAACGTGTGGTCTCATGTCTCAACCATACTGTTGCTTGCCGGGTGATAGCTCGTAGTATGATAGCGATGCAAACTGCACAATTTTGACAGTTCATTCAAAAGGTTGGACACAAACTTTCGCCCTTGGTCTGTAGTGATGTGGGGAGGGCAACCAAAATGTGCCAACCGGTCTCGATGAACATCATGGTTGTTAAATCAGCAGATATGTCCTTGACTGGGACAGCCTTTGCCTGTTGTGTGCATCTGCCCACCACCAGATTATATGTCTGTAGACTTCAGATGGGGGGAAGAGGGCCAGCTAGAACAATGTGGACGTGCCCAGACCTCATTATTGACGCCGGAAAATGTCTCGTATCTTCATGTCTGATCTCATTGCATTGGCACTGAATGCACACACAAGCCCAGGCATGTGCATCTTCCCTGACTGAAGGCTACACGAACCGATCAGTCGATTGTTTGACTGTGGCCTAGGGTGTGCCAGGTAGCAGATACTGTCGGAAGCCATCAGTCAAAACTGAGGCGTGATGTAAGGTCTAGCTTTATTTCTAGATACTAATGGCATATTCTTGCTGTGCCACCAGGTGCATTCTACAGTTGGAGGCATAAGCCGATGGAGGGGGCAGTCAATAACATTTGAAGTTGTTGATCCAGAGACTGAGCAGTGGCGAGGCCACCGTTGTTCAAAACAGGTATTAGACCGCTGATACAAGAAAAGTAGTGAGCTACAATGTTATCAGTGCTATATATGTGATGGGCGTCCATTGCAAATTAGCAGATGTATTTGATGTGTCTAAATTTGCATGGAGAGCACTTGCCACTGATCTTTTGGAATGTTGACATGATGGGTTTGTGGTTAGTGTAGATGGAAACAGGTAGGGCCTTGACAAGGAGACAGAAATGCCGAAATCTCAAGTAGATCACAAAAAGCTCCCTGTCATTAGCGCTCCAATGTGTTTGGTTGTATTGAAGGTTTTGAGAAAGGAAACTCAGAGTTTGTCACTGTCCATTTACTTTTTGGTGTAGTGCCGTGTCTAGAGAGTGTTCACTGGCATCAACAAACAAAGCAAAGTGCGCTCTGGCACAGGGTGAGTGAGCACAACAGCATCGGCCAGGCATTCTTGGAAGTCCTTGGAAAAAGTTTCCATCTACAGTGCCCACCAGAGAGGGCTCTTGCCTGTTGTGTTATGGCCTGCCAGTGCATCCAGTGGATTTGTGAGAGGTGTTCATATTGTGGTGGTTCCTTGGAGATGGTGTCGGTAAAGTTTAGCCATGCTGAGGAAATATTTCAGTACTTCAGCGACCAAAAAACCTGTACCAAAGTTATTCGTCGTTCTGCCACTATAGATGATAGTGAAATTTTCTGAGTCCATTATGTCACTTCCCATCCTCCTAATTTCATGGAGAGCCAATAGTTTTATACCGTAGTTGTTTACTTGCATTAGCAGCTGCCATAGGGCTCCAGCTTGATATAGGCTCCATACATTCCATGTTCCTATGTACATATCTCTTATCCCTTTTCTGTTGGCTGGGGTCGTCATCAAAATATCTGTTTGGCTTATTCCTTTGTTAGCATTCGCAACAAGTGATTTTTACAGGGGAAGATTCTTAATCTTCTGCCCACCCATTTGAGGGGTTGCCCCTTACAGCTCTCCAGATAGCTGGTTCCATTTTCAGGGGAACATCCTTAGCCTTTGTAGATCCCTCTAGTGACTGCAAGGCAGCAGTTGATGGTTGGGTGCTCCTCTGCCTTTCTTCCAAGCAATTGGCTCTCACACGTGCTGGTTTTGGTCCGCCCCAAGTATTTTATTTCCCTGGTACCCTCCATATCTGGAGAACGCCCTCCTATCCACCGTTTGGCTAGGTACTCGATGGGGGACCAGCAACCCTACACGGAAAATCTAACACACTAAAACTGGTCACACCTGCCAGATCACTGGGTAAATACTGGATGTTTAGTACTGGGTCACCATCCAGGATTGTTCAGGCATTCACTACATGATAATTGCCGCAAGGATACCTTTAAGCATGGAGTGGTAAGGACCAACGATTGTTTGAATAGCGTGTGACTCTGTTCTGAAGCATATAGTCGAAATAACATTCTCATGTAGTCGCTCTGGCGCGATTTGATGGTCACATAATGAAACAGGCAGACTGGGGGTGGTATGAATATGGTGCTATGGTGCATCATTGTGTGTGTGACCACGCCCTGTGGCTTTATGGCCTTTTCTGTTTCTGAGACAAGGTCGCGCTATGAAGATGTCTTGAGCGTCTCCAGTGTTTTGTGGGCTGCTTGTATTTTACATTCTGTGATCTTCAGAGTGTCGTCTAACACACTGTTTTCTGTATGTAGACTGATAGTTTCATGCTTGGTTGTTGCATAATCATTTTCAATGTGATGGATCTTGGATACCCACTGGCCCCTTTCGTTGTCGAGTACAGAAGTATTTAAGTTGTCTACCCTGTCAGCAGTGTGTGTTGTCGAACGACCTTTTACACTGGGAATAGTGTGACTATCAATAGAATGTATCAGGCAAGCCTTCTATAAATTCACAGTCAAAGCAGCTTGTGTGAGGAAATCTGTGGCCAAAATTGGTTGAGCAACTTCACTTAACACAAATGTCCACTTGCAGTGATTGGTGAGTCTGATGTTAGACACTCAAGTCTTGGGACCATATGTGCATATGATGGATCCATTGACTGCCATTAAACGGACCTTACAGCTTGCTTGGCGTCAGGAGAGTACATGGTCGGCAGTGTGCTGATGTTTAATCCTGTGTTGATTAAAAACACTAAACCTGAAGAACAGTCAGTGACGAATAGTCTCTGTGATGCAGTTAGAGTGTAGTCATGCTGGAAGTGACAACATCAGTATCGTACTGCAGCTGACAACGCAATGAGTAGTCTTACATGGCTTGTGTATTGTAGATCACCAAGTGGTCATCTGTGGTAGACGCTGTGGATGGATGTCACGATCTGTTGCGCCTAAACCAGATCATATTTGGTGTTCCGGTATGAGCATGGTTTGAAGTACTTCATAGCCTTATAACCAAAATGTCTGTGAAACTAGCTAGAGTTTGGAGGTAGATCCTCAGATAAGCTCGATGCAGCATCGCAATGAAGCATCGATTCATTGGACGGGTTCGGCATGGATTAGCTGTCTTCGATAGGAACGATGATTGTTGTGGCAGCCACCATGGTACACAATTCAAGCGTAGTTTGCGCTCTGTCAGCATCTTGGAGAAACTTACATAATGGCCACCCTTCATGAGCAATTAAGGTTAGCCACCATTTTGGTAGGAATTGTTGTTGCCAGATGTGTAGTAGCAAACCGCCCAAGATGATTCTGGCGTGAATCATTCTGTGCAGATGTGTCGAGAATCCATATGGTGTATTCATCACACCTCTCATGGTAAGGGATATGCATGAGCATCTAATCCATTAGTTTTGTGTAATGTGCAGTCAGCACCATTAGGAGAGTGTTGTAGGCATGCTGGAATGGGAGCACAAGATAACATCCGATGTCAAAAAAGTCATTTGTTGACTGAGGTTACTGATCACTAAAATGAACTGTTTGATATCTTTGCAGATTTGTTGTTGTGTTTTCCATTATTGTAAATCATATATCTGATTGGTCAGGAACAAACAGTGGAGCCTGCAATTGTAAACATGGTGCAGGATGTCTGTGGGAGCAAATGGGTGGAATGACTGTCGTGCTCATATGGGGTACTGACGTAGGTGTATGGACTGTAACTGGTAGCATGTTCACATTGAGTTTAATGTCACTTAACACTGCAGCATGACTATGTGAAACATTGTTCTGCAGTTGCATTACTGTAGCTGCTGATGTCATAACTGGTGCAAATGTTGGCGGGTTGTTCCAAGTCAGTCCAGCGTTTGGTGTGGAATCCGGTGGTTGACGTACAGGAGATGGGCATTGCAGAAGCTCAATATCGTCTTTAATGTCATGGATGGCACTGTCGATGGCATGCAGTAGGTTATTCATGTCGGCCATAATAGAAAGTATCCATGCAAATAACCTGTCCACATTAACACAATTTCTTCTTTGGGGTCACCAAGCATGTAGGAACACTGCAGTCTACATATAAAACACATACAGAAATTGTAGTTATGATAATACAGGGTGGCACATGATAAGTCACTTGATTTGTTTCATGAATAACATATTTGTTTTTGACAAGATTTGTAATTTATTGATGTAGAAGTAAAGAATACAGTTTGGAAGTACGACCTAATGAATCACATGTTCAACATGACTGCTGTTTTGGCTTACAACTTCTTCAAGTAGCACACGTGCATTTGTGATGACTCTCTGACACGAATATTCTGGAATGGTGCGGCATAGCTCGACAATGATGGCCCTCAGTTGCACTGCATTTTCGGGTTTTTTCTGGTACACCTTCTCTTAAAGGAACCCTCCCAAGGAAAATGTCACATGAGTTAATGTCTGCATAACGTTCTGGAAATCTGTTTGACAGTACCCTGAGCCCAAGTCTTTCTTGTAGAAAATCAAGCACAACTTTGGCAATATGGGGGCATGCTCCATCCTGCATGAACCATTCTGTCTGCAATGGAAGACATGAGGCCATGTGTTGAGAAAAGAACTGGTTTTACAGCATGTGTAAATAGTGTTCACCAGCTACTGTAGCTATGAAGAAGAACAGCCCAATTATTCCACGGCATGACATCGCGACCCACACACAGACTTTCTCGCTGTAGGTGTCTTTCATGTGTATTATTCGCAGAGGTTCACATGCCCAGAATCGAACATTCTGTTTGTTCACAACACTGTTCATGTAAAAATAAGCTTCATCAGAAAACTGTGTGTTATGCAGCATTTCCTCTTGGTCTTGCTCAATTGACCAACTTGCAAACTGCAGTCGCCGCTCCTTATCTCTCGCAAAAAGCTTATGTGACACAGTCATCTTGTATGGATATAAGTGAAGGTCAGATTGAATAATTCATTGTACAGATCGGCGTGAAATTCCGAACTCGGCACTGGCTCTTCTGGCTGATTTACTCGGACTACACGTCAGCGCCACTTGAACTGGATCAACATTTTGCGGCGAACGTACAGTATGTGCATGTGGTCGCTGACACTCCAAATTACATCCAGTACCTTCAAATTATTATGTAATCTGCGTATTGTCTGTGGGCTGGGAGAGCCACTGGGTGTTGAAATGAGCATGAAACCTTCTCTGTGTCAATGTAACGCTGTTCGTCGCCGTGAACAGAAACACAATCTTTGTCTTTTCTGCGATGATCAACCTTCCTTTGTCCGCCATCGCGGCAAACTGAGATTACGGTCTCACAGCGGAAGCAATGAACTCGCAACGACATCTGGCGTAATTTCCATGAACTGTACGAAATTGAGCGCACAATTTGAAAGCTATTGCCCCTATAGTATATTTGTAGGATCAAAAGTCAATCGGGTGACTTATCATGCGCAACCCTGCATTACGTACAGCCAAAAATCACTCTGTGAACACATTAGCAAGCTAACAAGAACAGAAAGCTCAAAGAGCACCGGAAAGTTAAAGAAAAACTGCATATTGATTAGTCAATTACACCACTCCCACAAATAAAAGTACGATTTTATGGGGTAGCAACAAAATTTTTGGATCGATGAAGGATTTTTTGATAGGGAACATGGAGCATGTTATCTTGGCTAGAGACATCGACAGAAGTAGTGGAACGTGGCAGACAATATTATTAGTAATCTCAACTTTTAGCAGTTGATGCAGTTGTCAACAGTGAAGAGTAATCTGAAAAAAAAGATGTACAAATATCCAGTCAGAACTTGATAAGATTTAGAAGTGGTGCAACAACTGGAAACTTGTTTTAAATGTTCCAAACTCTAAAACTGTACACTTCACAAAACTCAGGAAAGTAATATTCTATGACTACATCAGTACCGTACTCACAGCCAGCTCATATAAATACCTGGGTATAAAAATTTTTTTGCACATGAAATTGAATAGGTTCAATCATAGGTAAAGCACGTGACAGACTTTGATTCATTGAGAGGATAATGGGAAAACGCAATGAGTCTATAAAGAAGATTGCTTACAAATACGGTAACCTGTGCGTCTATATTAGATTATTGTTCATGTGTGTGATACCTACATTAACTTGGATTAACAGGAGATAATGAACGAATATAAAGTAGGGTAACACAAATGATCATAGTTTTCTTTGCCGCATGGGAGAGTGTCACGAAAATGTTGAAAAATTGGAATCATCAGATTCTTGAGGAAAAGTGATAATTATCCCGCAAAAGCATACTTCCAGAGTTTCAGGAAGCAGTGAAAAGTCCAGAGATATTCTTCATTACCCTACATGTCTCTCCCGTACAGCACGCATAGTGGCATTTAAGCACTAATTCTTTCCATATTGAGTACGTAATTGTAACGGGCAAAAATCCATGGATCAATAACAATAATAAAAAAATACATGATGTGTTACCCGACTAAGTGCCCTCTGCCATGCACTTCACAGTGGTTTGCAGAGTGCAGAGGTAGATAAGAGAAACTAGCAACAAGGAAGGAGAGAAACAGCGACTACCACTAGGGCAAGGTCTCTTGTGCACAAACTCAAACTTTATTTAGTGTAGCCTGTAGCGTATGTGAGGTCTGTTGACAAGTGACATGTCTGAAACTTGCAAATTTTCATAATGAATGAAGGAACAGTATGAAATAAGCAGTCATAGCATAAGTCCGAGACCGAAACTCTACTTTAGCATTTGTTTACTTTTGTGTTGTTCGAACATAAGACTAAGTGATATATAGGGCACTACATATAGAATTTTCAGTGGCATTGGCAACACACTATTTCCGTCTCGGAACCATTTGATTATTGTTGAATTTCCACATGTGATATGCAGAATCTTTGTAGTCCCGGCGCGGGATTGGTCAAACACACCCGGGATAAACTTCCCCATTTGAAACAAGTGGGGCGGTGTGGTAAATAAGAGCAGTCAACATTTACGTGCGATCCATTGTTTCGTGTGCTAGGGCCTCGCATTTGTAGGTCGTTGTCTCTATTGTGGGTAAGTACGAATTAAATTTGTTACTCTGCTACGTTTCGCATGCATAGACATCAGATTTGTTCCAATCGACCGAAACGCAGTATTCATGATGTTATAGTCGTGTTTTTTCTGCTAATTCGGTTCAAACAAATGCTGATAGTGCACGAGACATTATTTCTTCGGCTATTAATATTATACCACACACGTGTCTTTCCAATATGCATTATATAGAAACATACGAACTTTTCTTATTTCACATAGTTACAGTCACCAACTTGTAATTAATGACTGCTATTACACCTAACTGTATGCATTCTGTCAGATAAAGTGGTTGATTTTGAACTTTGAGAGTAATTTATCGTAGAAGCCTTATGAATGAACTAATAATAGGGACTGCAATAGTATACAGTAAGTGTATGTATCAACAAAGCAATGGGAAAATTTTCCTTCTCAGAAGTGTAAGGAAGTTTGGCGCTAATTATTTCGCCCGTGTAAAGCTGTTTCATGAACCGCAGCAGTTAGTGTTGTTTACCAAGTTACGGTTGAGACGTGCTTTAAAGCTCCCTATCGACGTCAGGGGGGGGGGGGGGGGGGGGGGGCGGGCGAGATGTTCTAGAAAATGACTCAGTGTACATGGTTTTTTTTCCGATAGTAAGATTGTCAGGGTTAATGTATCTGTGAATTTCAATTGCTTCATTCCAAGGAATAATAAATCTTACTTGCTGATAAGAGAAATACCACGTTACTTAATATTTTACTTGAGTAAAGTCGCGTAGAATCGCTCCCCCCCCCCCCCCTTTTTTCCCCCCTTTTTTTTTTTTTTTTTTTTTTTTTTTTTTTTTTCTCCTCGCATTCTGGCATATCACGTACAAATTTTCACAACTCACTAGAATACGAAGAGCAACATTTAGAATATGTTCGTGTTTGCAACTATATTTTATTTTAATAAATATCTTATGGTAACAAAATTCTATATTTTGGAACATTGCTAATATGTTTAGTGTAGGTATATAGGTGTAATTTCTTTGAGTATTGGATTCTAACTGTTGGTCTCTAATTTATTGTCCTTAGTGTTGAAAACTTGGAGATTCCCCTTAGAGTTGCATGACACACGTGAAAGTGAAGGGCAGCAAACATGAAATCATTATGCATGCTGTCCTTCCTATTGCTGATAAATGTGTGAACGTTTATTGGAAAATATTATGAAGTAAGATTTGAAGAAAAATCTTGTTGTTAGCTGAGTATTGCCATTGTGCCTTTTTTTTCCCCTATGTATCAGTTTTCAAAATGTCTAATCCCTGTAGCACTGTTAGTTGTAGGTGGTTTTTGCTTTTCACAATCGAAATATACAACACAAATGCCATGCTATTTGGATAATGGTGTCTTTTTTGTGAGTGGCAATGGTTTATCACTGCAATCCCTTTTCGCATTAGTTTTCATGTAAGCCATATTTCCGTACAGTTCAGTAGTTTCTGTTAATTTCCAGTTTTTAGTGTGATCTGCTTATGGGTCGGCTAAGTTCATAGTTGAGACTAAAAATACAGTTCCTAGCCAATTGTGGAACTATCTGAGCATTCAGCTCAGCAACTTGGGGAAACCAAGGAAAATCCTAGTTAGGATAACCAGACAAGAGTTCAAACCTTGGTCCTCCCTAGTTAGTCCAGTGCCTTAACAATGTGCCACCTCATTTGCTATATGATAAGGAAGCAGCCATCAAAGTCCACAAGGAGTTTACATCATACGCAAGAAATAGAAACTATAACATTACCAGAACATGAAAGCTTCATTATATTACACTTCTGAAAAACACACTCGCTAATACCTACCAACACTACTTGCTTCTCAACTATTCTTGTAACTCGTCCCTTTTGCCGAGGTGGGTTGTTACCTACATGGGGGGGAGGGGGGGGGGGAACAACAACAATAGCAGAAACATTCTATTGCAAAGCTCCAAACAGCAAATCTAGCACACCTGCTGACAGAAATGCAAAATACTCAACAATAAATGAGGGCATAGTATTTCTTTATGCTAACATATTCACCTCCTCTCCCATCCATGCAAGGACATACGTAAATATTCTGTATGTGTATATTAAAGCGATTTGTTTTTATTGTGTTAATGATGTCAAATCCTTTATCATTATGAGATGATCCCTAGATGATAAACATTTCTCAAACAACGTTTTTAACTCTGCTCTAAATGCTGTTTCCTTATCAGCTTCAGTACATTGTAAAGTAAGAGATCAGTGTAGGTCACTTGGCCTTGGAGTGCAAGTTGTTGGCATCTCGTCGTTGTTGTTCTTGCTCACTCTATGTGGAGGGAGCAACAGTTAAGTGTGTTGTAATTGCGGTAATCACTGTTAGTTTGTACATGTCAAAGTTTGGCTCTGATAAACTACAAGCATGTGTATATGTGTAATGAGAATACTGTGAGCAGACAAAACTTCAAATAGGTGTTTGCAGTGCACCATTGGAGCGCATTGTCAAGATTTGAATAGCCCTTTTCTATAAAGTAAAAATTTCATTTGACTGTTAGTTTTATTCAAACATACTAGTCTATAAACTACAAGGGACTGAAAGTGGCCAAAGAAAGCCGATCTGACACCTTCTGGAGAGCAAACTTTAATTGCTTCTTTCACTTGTGGCATTGCTTTGTTAATGTGAAATGTGCTAAGTTGCATCATGGTTTTGCATCAGAGTTAAACTGTAGGTCCCTTATACTCCTCCTCCCCCCCCCCCCTCCCTTCGTCCCTGCCCTCACTTCAAATAAGTCTTGTGACTGTTTTAATGAGGCATGGTATGAATTGCTCTCCTGCACCAGCCTCTTCATTTCAGAGTAGCTCTTGTTCCTTAGGTCCTCTATTATTTACTGTATGTATTTTAATATTTGTCTTCCCCTCAGGTTTTACCCTCTACAGTTTCCTGTAGTACTGTGGAGGTTATTCCCTGATGCCTTGACACATGTCCAACCACACTATCCCTTCTTCTTGTCAGTGTTTCCCATATTTTCCTTTCTTCCCCAATTCTGTGGTGAATCTCTTAATTCCTTACCTTATCAGTCAACCCTATTTTCAACGTTCTTCTGTGGCACCACATCTCAAACATTCATATTCTCTTCTGTTCCAATTTTCCCACTGTCTGACATTTGCTACCATACAACGCTGTTCTTGAAACATATGTAATCAGAAATTCCTTCCTCAAATTAAAGTGTATGTTTGATGCCAGTACACTTAACTTGTCCAGGAATTCCTTCTTTGTCTGTAGCAGTCTACTTTTTATGTCCTCCTTGCTTTGTCCATTCTAGGTTATTTTGCTTTCAAGTTAGCAGAAGTCCTTAACATCGTCTACTTCGTGATCACCAGTTTTGATGAGTTTCTCAGTGTTCTTATTTCTGCTACTTCTCATTACTTTTCTTTTTCTGGTTTACTCTCATCCCATATTTTGTACTGATTAGGCTGTTCATTCCATTCAACAAATCGTGTAATTCTCTCCTACTTTCACTGAGAATGGCAATGTCACCATCAAATATTATCATTGATAATGTTTTACCCCAAATTTTAATCCCACTCTTGTAATGTACAGATTGAGCGATGGGGGCGAAAGTCTGCATCCTTATGTTACATCCTTTTTAGACTGAGCATTTTGTTCTTATTCTTCCAATCTTATTGTTCCTTCTTTACCTTTGTACATATTGTATATCACCCATCCTGTCTATCCACCAAAGCCGAACCCTTCCATTGGTTTGCCACAGGGTATAGTGTGATTTGGTCTCGAGCATCGTTTAGCATTTACTACAGAAAATGTAGCATATGAGGACGTACTTGACCATTTTACCTCATTCTTTTTAACTCTCTATGCACATTAATTGTGCTAGTAGTATCTTTGGTAACTTTTTGGAACTCACAAGTAATTTCTCCTCAAATTTCATGTTTATTTACAACCTCCCTCTGCAATGCTAGACGTTCCGTGTCGGTCAATACATGAGGTCTCCCAGGTCGTGGTTTTCTTCACGTGTACACTTTAGAAGGCTTGGAATATATGCTGGATTTGTTTCTCAGATGACATCCAATGACTAGTCAGTGTTCAAAGTCTCTGAGCACTCTGGACCAAACAATTCTGCTGTTACTGCTTCTCTGCTGACAACACAATACTTCCTTCATATTGATCAGATGATTTAAGGGGTAGAGTTATTCAATTCAAAGGTCAGAGTAAGGATGGGAAGATGCCTCGTGAAATGCTGCGTGGTGTTCAAATAACATTTGGATCAATGTCAGTTTTCCTTTTTTGTGGTCTGTTTTAATACACAGTCTTATTTTTATGCCCCAGGTGTATCGGGTTAGGAAAAGAACTTTTATCATAAGATGATTACACACATTGAGTAATGTGACTAAGATAGGTTTAGCCAGCAGGGACTTAAAGCTGGTCATTGAGATCTCTTAGACAAGATATTGAAGGACAGATATGATTAAATCCTAGTGAGGATATGTACAGAGCCTAAATCGATATAATCTTTTAGAGAGAGAAGTGCTGCTGTTGTACAGATACATATTCAAAACAGCAAATGCACTGGTGTCAAAGATTATCTGGAATTTTGCCGTTACAAAGAGAACAAGACTTAGGTGGTTTGTAAGTGTATGAAAGATGGTGGAAAATGCAGTTGGTGATAGACAGATCCAGAGAGGGTTGTCAGGGTTTCAATGTGGAAGACAGAGAGGGGTCCCTGCTGTGCTGTTAATTCCATCTTCTGTGTTAGCATGCGTCTCTCTCATATTTGTTATTTCCAACATTCTATCCAGTGTGGTTTTGTATCCCAGAATTTTTCTGCTCATTAAACATATGTACGCCATTTGTCTGCCACACGTGGCCACCCATCCTATGCCTCCTTCTTTGTCAATTCCTTTGATCACCAGTATGGAGCACATCCCTCTTCCCTGTTTTCTCCTGAAGTTCATTTTTGGCTCTTGTTCAGGCAGCTTAACTTCACGCTCCATGCAACTTTCCCAGTAGGTGTGAACCCTTCACCACATTGGCCTTGTACAGTGGCCCATGTTCACCTCAGCCCTCATTTGCTTCCTAAGGACACTACTCCAGCCTCGCTCTATTGCCTTCAGTTTCATTGCCTTAGTGTGGAATTTCGCGATAGTACCTTTGTGTACATTGATGGCTCTCGGAGTGACCATGGTGTTGGGTGTGCCTTCATCATTGACACCGATGTTTTTCGGTATCGGCTTCTTGAAACACTGCTCAGTATTTACAGCAGAACTCTTCACCCTGTATCAGGTCATGCAGTACATCTTGCAACACAGGCTTTTCAATTGGGTTATCTGTTCAGTCTCAGCGCCCTTCAAAGTATCTGTGTGCTGCACTCCATCCATCCCTTAGTGCAACAGGTCTAGGAAAGCTGTCACTTGCTCACTGTTGCTGGAGCCAATATGATGTTTATGTGGGGTACCTGGCCATGTTAGTCTGACAGGAAACGAGGCTGCTGAGAAGGCTGTTGTCCTTGTATTTCAACCCACTAGTTCTTACATTCCCTCCAATTATCTCTGTGTTACCATCTGTCAGCAGGTGGTGTCACTTTGGCATCACCATTGGTCCTCCCTTCATGGGAACAAGCTTTGGATTATTAAGGCTCTCTCAGCTGCTTGGACAACCTCCTCTTGGTCTCTCGTCACAAGGTGGTCGTTTTAACTAGGTTACATATTGGGCACTACCTTTATAGTCATTGCCATTAGTTAAGTGGTGCTCCCCCACCACTTTGTGCACACTGGCCCAACTTTTAACTGTCTGCAATTTCGTGATGGAATGCGCCCCCCCCCCCCCCCCCTTAAAAAAGAAAGAAAGGAACTGCTTACGTTCCCATTTGTGTTTGCTGTCTGAATTATCAACCGGTTTAGTGAACAATGCATGGGCTGTCGACCACATCCTACTTTTTATCCATCATAGCAATATGACAGAAGCTGTTTAATTTTTTAGTTCTGGACCTCTGTTTCTCTATGGCGTATTGTTTTTTAACTCCTCTCTCTCTCTCTCTCTCTCTCTCTCTCTCTCTCTCTCTCTCTCTCTCTCTCTCTCTTCGCGTGTAACAGGTTTGACATGGGCACATATGATCCTAGTTGTTGTTGTGCCCTAAAACAAAAAAAAAATACAGTTGCCGGGACAACATTTTTTGGCAAACAGGTTCACAGTTGCATTTATTATCTTGATCTCTTCTTTTTTCTGTTTAGTTTTATTTGGGATCATTGTCAATTCCTCAAATATCTTCTTTCTTCTTTTCTGTTACCCTGACCCATTGGTCAGTTGGCGTTTGCACTACTGATTACTTTCTTGTCTATGTCCATGTAAGATATTTTAAGTCTCGGAGGACTTTTTGGTACTGTTATCAATTTATTCGCTGCTGCTGAAGTGATCACTTTGGAAATGTTTCTTCAAGAATTTGTGTCAACAAAGTGCAGAATTTTACATTTATATTGTTTCCTGTATAACGTTCATCCAGAGTTTGGTTTGTCAGTACCCTTGGAAAAAGTATGTAGTTTATGCTAAGAGTTGTTCTTGTAGGCCTGCAGTTTTGTAGAAGTTGGAAGCAGCACAAACACAAAATAATGTTGTCATCAACAAATGAAGAAGTTAATTCAGGCGTGCTCAGGGGAGTGTATTGGGACCCTTGCTGCTGATGTTGTATATTAATGACCTGGCAGATATTACCAGTAGTGTCAAAGTTTTTGCAGATAATGCAGTTATCTATAATGAAGTGAATAAAGTATTATTAAAAATAGGCTGCACTGTTATTGAGACAGATTTTAGTAAGGTGCAAAGATTGGCAACTTGTTTAAAACATCCAGAACTCTAAAAGTGTACACTTCATTAAACACTAACTATGCTATGACTAAAAATAAATGAGTAAAATTTTGAATCAGACAACTTGTAAAAATTTCTGGATGTAATAATTTGTGGGGATATCAAATGGAATGGTAATGTAAGCTCGGTCGTAGTAAAGGAGATTGCAGACTTTGCTTTGTTCGCAAGATAATGGGAAAATACAGTGGGATCTGCAATGAAGACTGCATACATATCACTTGTGTCCCATTTTAGAATATTGCTAAAGTGTGTGGAACCCACACCAAGTCTGACAAAGGACATGAAATGCAGGTGGTTTTTTACCCACAAGAGTGTGTCACTGAATTGTTTAAAATTTGACCTATCAGACACTTGAAGACGGGCGCCAATATACCACAAAAACTTACTAACAAAGTTTCAAGAACCAGTCTCCTCTTCCTTCACTGTTTTCCACAGTGTGTTTATTTTGTTGCCTGATGGGCTATCCTCTTCCTACAGTGCATTTGTTTCAATGCCTGGATTACTGTCTTCAGTTTTCTCCAGTGTGCTTTGTGATAAGCTACAAGATCATCAGACCTAATTCAGATGGGTAGATGCAGTTTCCTTTTGTCCTGCAAGAAATATTTACTTCTACATCTACATGTATATAGACACTACGCAAGCCACTGTACGGTGTAGTATTTCCTTTCCTGTTCCACTCACAAATAGAGCGAGCGAAAAGCGAATGTCTATATGGCTCCATATAAGCCCTAATATCTTATCTTCATGGTCCTTATGCACAATGTATGTTGGCAGTAGTAGAATCATTTGGCAGTCAGCTTCAAACGCTGATTCTCTAAATTTTCTTAATAGTGTTTCTTGAAAATGTCGCCTTCCCTCCAGGGATTCCCATTTGAGTTCATGAAGCATCTCCATAACACTTATGTGTTGTTCAAACATACTGTAACAAATCTAGTAGCCCACCTCTAAATGCTTCAATGTCTTCCTTCAATCCGACCTGATACGGATCACAAAACACTCAAGCAGTACTCAAGACTAGGTTGCACCAGTGTCTGCTATGCAGTCTCTTTTACAGATTAACCACTTTTTCCTCAAATTCTTCCAATAAACCAAAGTTGACCATTCACCTTCCCTACCACAGTTCTCACATGCTTGTCCTATTTCCTATCACTTTGCAATGTTATGCCCAGATTGTAGGATGTAAGGTCCACCATTTATGAAAAAAACAGTTTTTTCAGAGTTCTCATATGTTTCAGCACCACTGTGCCATTATCAATGGGTTTCCGTTTTA
The DNA here is from genome assembly GCF_021461395.2 of Schistocerca americana. Lineage (NCBI taxonomy): Eukaryota > Metazoa > Arthropoda > Insecta > Orthoptera > Acrididae > Schistocerca > Schistocerca americana. The sequence continues at coordinate 851,669,131 of NC_060130.1, read as the reverse complement.
TTTAATCTGTAATATGAACATTTTTACTAAATGACTACAAAATTATGTGGATATTTAGTTCAAACAAGAATTAGTTTCTTTTTGTTAATACCTTTGCACTTGGTGTGCATGATTTTTCAGGGCCACTCGTGTATTATTTATTACAGGTAGCTTGTCATCTGCAACCAAACAATGTTGATGAGAAATTTTGTTGGGAGTTAACCTGTCATCCAAACGTAATTTAGTTTGTCACAATATTTTGCACCTATATTCGTCTTGCGTAACTGACAGACCTTACGTCCTACAATTTTAACTGCAAACACAGTAAACACAAGGAGCTGCAAATCCAAATGCTCTCGTTGCCCAGCCAGGCGTTCCCCAGCAAGCTCTACAACAAATACAGGCACATCTTAATGAAGCTTCAGCAGACAACCCTCAATATACAGTTTAATAAAAACTGCCTAGCTCATAATGTAATTCCAGACTATATCTAAAACTCTGTGAATAGCATGTCATCTGCACCAAAGAAAGTGGACATAATGTGGCTAAAGCAAGAAAGTAGAGAATTATATGCTAAAAATCAATCACCCAACACTGAACTTTACCAAACACATTTAGAATTGACCAACAAACTTACAATACCAGTTCACTTTGAGGAAATAACAGAGAGAGAAAAAGCATACACACAGAAAGTAATGCAAGAAAAACAGGAGAAACAACACAGAAAACTCAACAGAATAATTAAAAGCACAAACATACCCACTGAAAGCAACCACAATGAACAATATAAATTTCATGACATAATCATTAACCTAACTGACATAAATCTTACCAAACAAGAGAAGAGTCTACTAGAAAAACGACCAAAACACAACATTTACACAAACATATCACACACAACAATAGAAAACCTCATAACAGAATCGGAACACATTATAAAGGAACAAGAAAGAATGAGCACACGAAATTTGAATGCAAACTTGACAAGAGAATTAGCAACTGCAGAAATAACACAGATAATCAGAACACACAAATCCATAATTATTTCTAATCATAGAACATCAGATGAAATCACAGCCAACAATCTAAAACAAAAATTAAAAACAGAACAATGCTGTAGTAACAAGAGCAGACAAAGGGAAAATTACTGTAATTATGTATGAAAAAGAACACACAGAAAAACACTAGATTTTATCAAAGACAACAACATCACAAAACTGACCAGTGACCCAACAGCAAGGTACCAGAAAAACATTCAATAGACACTGAAAAACATCAAAAATACATTCTCAAAAGGCCAGGTAAAAAGGATGACACGTACAAATCCAAAGGCCCCCACCCTCAATTCCCTACCAAAGGTTCACAAGGATAATATCCCATTAAGGCCCATCATCAACTTCCAAAATACTCCAGCCTATCCCTTACCTTAGCCCAAAACACACACACACACACACACACACACACACACACACACACACACACACACACACTACTAAAAAAATTGTACACTTTTGATGATAGGAACCTGGAAAAATCAAAGAAATTGATCAAAAGAATCAAGAACATACACATACCAGACAAAGCAACAATCATATCATTTGACATCACATCAATTTACACTTGTCATCCGATAAATGAAACAATAAACATCATCACACAAAGATTAAAACAACAAGGAAACACACCACACACACACATCAATGAAATAACAATCATATTCAAGACAATAACATCACAAAATTATTTTGTGTTCAACAGAGAATTTTATTCTCAACATGAAGGACTACCAATGGGTTCACCAATTAGTGGCCTCCTAGCTAACATATTTATGAACAACCTGGAGATCATGATCTTCAGACAAACAATAAAAAAACTACAAAATTATATACTGTACTGTTACATCAATGACATAATATGCCTGGTTGATGAACCACATAGAACAGCTACACAATGAAATAAACAACTTACACCCAAAAATTAACTTCACATTAGAAACAGAAACTAACAACACACTACATTTTCTAGATCTCACCACACATAAAACAAATGACACACACAACTTCACGATATTCAGGAAACCACAAGCACCACCATTCACAACCTATCGAACCACCCATTGACACATCCCCCCGGAGGTTCACGGTTCTTTCGTGAGAACGTGTGTGGCGAGCATGGGGCCCTGTGCTATTGCAGCCTTCCTTCTTTCCAGGGCTGCATTTCCTTGCCCTTCCTCTCCTTGCCCCTTGCCCCTTGCCCTTCGCCCTTTCCTCTCCCTCTCTTGGTGCCCTTGTTTATGTTGGCCCCTTATCCTCCAGGTTATGTTGGTTCTGCAATTTGGTTTTGTTGTGTAATCACCTCATACTTTTGGCATTCCCTGGTCCCCCTCTGGGGTTTGACCTCCATTACTAAATTTCTGTTCCGTAGTGTGAGCCATTTGGGGAAGAGCACCTTACCTAGTGTCTCCAACGTGTGCTCCCCTAGTTCATTCCACCTTTTCTTTCACGTCGTTATCCGATGCATAGCCAGCACTGTAGTCAGCCCATGTGGTGGGGTCGCTATGTACCCTTTTGGTTGAGCCCCCTGAACACGCAGGGATCACACTTCTGATACCTGAGCTGTGACCACCTCATGTAAGCCTAGGAGTGGGTGCTTGTCATCCTGGAGCATCGGAACTCCTGGCAATGGTCACCGTGCCAGACAGCCCTTGCTGTGGCTGGGTGGCGCATGTGGGGAGAGCCCCTCATCGGAGTGGATGGTATCAGGGCGGACCCTATGCAAATGAAACGCATACGGGTCCAGAACTGTGGCCGTTCTTTCTACGGCTGTCTCTCCCCATGGTACTGATTCTTTTAGTGCTGCTTCTCCTGCCTCTTCGGCCTTCCCTTCCATGGCTACCACCTGGGAGGAGGGTCAGGCCTGTCAGCTAGTGGCGGAACCTTTCCCCCGCTATTTGGTTTGCACCATGACTGATGTGGATTCTCTCACCAATACCAAACCTTTATTTTTTGTGGAACACATTGAAGACAAGTTTGGCGAAGTGGACTCTCTGGGCAAGATGCGGTCGGGTTCGTTGTTGATCAAAACTGCTTCAGCTGCCCAATCTGCAGACCTTTGTGCCTGTAACCATCTTGGCACAATTCCTGTGTCCATTACCCCCCACCAGTCTCTAAATATGGTTCAAGGTGTGATTTTTCCCAGGGACCTCATCCTTCAAACTGATGAGGAACTTCAGGACAATCTCGGACGGCGTGGTGTTCACTTTGTTTGGCATCTTCAGAAGGGTTGGAAGGACAATCACATTGATACTGGTGCCTTTATCCTGGCCTTTGAAGGGTATACCCTCCCTGAGAAAGTAAAGATCATGGTTTATCGATGTGACTTGAAGCCGTACATCCCACCTCCTATGAGGTGTTTTAAGTGCTTGTGTTTTGGACACAGGTCTTCCCGCTGTTCGCAGGCCCCTCTCTGTGGTGACTGTGGACGTCCACTCCGTGAGGGGAGTTCTTGTGTTCCCCCTCCTGTGTGTGTTACTTGTCATGGCACTCATTCTCCACGTTCACCAGGTTGCTCAGTATATGAGAAGGAAAATAATGTACAGGAGTACAAGTCGCTTGATTGTTTAGCCTACACTGAGGCTCGTAAGAAGTCTGCACGTCTTCACCCTGTGCCCATGACGTCTAGTTACGCTTTAGTTACATCTTCACCCCTTCCTTACCCCAGTGCCGAATCCCTCTCCTCCCCCCCCCCTCCCCCTTCCCCTGCGGCTCCCACACCCTCTCCTCCGGGTACCGCTCCCCCTCCCAAACCAGAGAAGTGTCCCACTTCTTCGGTGTCTGCTGGTCAGGTGTGCCCCTACCGGGATACCCCTTCCAGGCCAAAGATCTGCTGCCACATGAGAACCATGGTCTGTAGGCCCCCAGGTCGCCTGATCTCTTTCTGTTCCTGATCTTGCTGCAGCTGGCTGCTTTATGCCGCACAGCTCTCCTCGATCTCAAACAGAAGTGAAGAAGAAACATAAGTGCCGGGACAAGGAGCCTCTGGTGTCACCAGAGGTCCCATCCCCGGCTTCGCAACCTGATTCTGGCCTGTTGTTCATGGAGGTCATCCCCCTCCTTGTCGGCGACAGGTGGTGACCTGGCAGCATGACTGGCTTTAGCATGTTCAACCCCCATTTGAATCATTGTTCTGTGGTTATCCAATGGAATTGTAATGGATATTACCGTCACCTTCTGGAGTTGAAATCCCTTGCTTTGTCTTACTCTGCAGCTTGTGTGGTTCTACAGGAATCTCATTTTAGTGATGATCACTCACTGACCCTCTGTGGGTTCCGTGTTTTCTGTCGAAATCTGGTCGGCCCCCTGCGGGCCTCTAGCGGCGTTTGTACATTGGTCCGTACAGACGTTGCTAGCATGTGGATTTCTCTCCAAACTACATGGGAAGCGGTTGCTGTTACGGTCCACCTGGACTCTGAGGTCACAGTTTGCAATCTTTATCTCCCTCCTGACAGGACTCTTACACCTGCTGCCTTAACTGCCCTTCTTCAGCAACTTCCTCCTCCCTTCCTCCTTCTCGGGGATTTTAATGCTCATCATCCCTTGTGGGGCAGTGCATTTCCATCTAGTCAGGGTTCTCTCACAGACCAGTTTCTTGCAGACCACGACTTGTGCCTTCTTAATGATGGCTCCCCTACTCATTTCAGTGCTGGTCATGGTACCTTTTCTGCCATTGATCTTTCTCTTTCTTCTCCCTCCCACCTCCTTTCCATTACACTGGTCGCCACATGACGGCCTTCGTGATAGTGACCATTTCCCGTTGATTCTCTTGCACCCTTCCTGCTCCCTGATGGCCAGGTTACCTTGTTGGTCTTTCCAACGCGCCAATTGGCCTCGTACACTGCACAGGTCATGTTTCCTCCCTCTTTGTCGGGTTGTATTGATGACGTCCTACGTGATGCGTCTGACGCGATGTTAGCGCTGCTGGCCTTGCTGTACCATGCTCATCTGGACCATTTCGCCACCGGCAAGTCCCATGGTGGAGTACGGCCATTGCCTTTGCCATCTGTGATTGTTGTCGAGCTTTGCAACACCTTAAGAGGCACCCATCCGCTGCCAGTCTTCTTACCTTTAAATGCCTTTGCACTAAAGCCCATTACTTAATCAAACAGAGCAAACGGATGTGTTTAGAACGCTTTGTTTCTTCCCTCGGTTCTACTGCCCCTATGTCACGGGTATGGGGTACACTTCGCTCTCTCCAAGGTTGCCATCGGCAGTCCACCCTCCCAGGCCTTCATCTCCCGGATGGCCTTTGCACGGATCCGTTGATTCTCGCGGAACATCTTGCGACCCATTTTGCAACAGCATCAGCATCAACCTCCTATCCGGCTGCTTTTCTTCACCAGAAACGGCGAGCGAAAGCTTCCACCTTATGTTTTACCCCTTGTCACTCAGAATCTTAAAACGAACCTTTTACTGAATGGGAACTTCTTTCAGCACTTTCTTCTTCTCATGATATGGCCCCTGGCCCAGACTCCATTCATAACCAACTGCTCCAACATCTCACTAACGGCAACATCTTCTCTGGGTGTTTAAACGTATTTGGCTCCAGGGTGACTTCCCTTCTCAGTGGAGGGATAGCATCGTGGTTCCTGTCCTTAAGCCTGGTAAGAATCCCCTGTTTGTCAAAAGCTATCAGCCAATTAGTCTGACAAATGTTGTTTGCAAGTTACTTGAACGGATGGTAGCCCGTCAGCTCAATTGGGTCCTCGAATCTTGGGATCTGTTGTCCCCTTACCAGTGTGGCTTCAGAGACGGATGGTCTGCGATTGATCATTTACTTTGCTTGGAATCTGCAGTTCGGCAGGCTTTTTCCCAGCGCCGCCATTTGGTTGCGGTATTTTTCGACCTTCACAAGGCCTATGACACGGCTTGGCAATATCGCATCTTACTTACACTTTATCAGTGTGCCTTCGGGGCCCACTCCCAGTATTTATCCACCAGTTCCTATTCGTTCGGGTTTTGTGTGCCTCTGCATGGACCGTCTCACACGGGTTTCAATTCTCTCCTTTAAAATTGCAGGTGGTCCACTTCTGTCACCGTACTACGATCCGGCCCGATCCGGAGCTCTATCTCGATGCACAACGATTACTTGTGGTCCCACAGTTTTGTTTCCTGTATCTTCTTATTGACAACAAGCTCACTTGACTGGCTCATATCAGACTTCTGAAGGTAGGATGTTTCCATAAACTCAATGTCCTTCGCTTCCTTGCCCACACCTCTTGGGGTGTGGACCGCTCCATTCTTCTCTGCCTTTATCGGGCCTTAGTGCTGTCTTGCTTGGACTATGGTTGTTAAGTTTATGGCTTGGCTGCTCCTTCCACACTGCACCTGCTGGATCCGGTCCGCCATCGTGGTATCCGTTTGGCCACTGGTGCCTTCCCTACTAGCCTTGTTGATAGTCTACTGGTTGAAGCTGGGTTCCTCCCCCCCCCCCCCCCTTTCTGTTAACCAGTCCCCAACCCCCCCCCACTGGTTAGTTCCTCAGCCCCGAATTCGGATGGATCTGTCGAGGTCCGAAAGATTCCATTCCCCCGATGGTGTTCTGTTGTTTCTTCTGCCAAATTTTGTGGGAGTTTCGGGATGCTGTTGTTTTTTACACTGATGGCTCTAAATCTGCTGATCATGTGGGATATGCCTTCACGTCCTCTGTTGGCATGGAAAATCATCTCCTGCCGTCTACATGTGGGGTGTTTACTGCGGAACTGATGGCAGTTTCCTAGTCCCTTACATTTATTAAACAATCCCAACACAACTGCATTCTGTTATGTATGGACTCAGAGTGGCCTTCTGGCTAGTGACCGGTGTTTTTCCCGCCATCCCTTGGTCTCGGCCATCCAGGTCCGTCTCGTTGATCTTCACCGTGCTGCTTGTTCCGTAGACTTCCTTTGGGTCCCTGGCCATGTGGGTATCCCAGGTAATGAGCTTGCTGATCGTTTGGCTGGGGGAGCAGTCACTTACCCGCTTTCTCTGTAACCCCTCGTGCAGCGGATTTACGGCTTCACGTCAAATCCCACTTCGCACAATCATGGGCCAACTCTTGGGAGGCCAACTCCCTGTCTAATAAACTTTGTGCGATTAAGGTGACACCTGTCTCGTGGCGTTCTTCCTTCCGCCTCTCCTGAAAGGACTCTACCACCGTGTCGTCTCCGCATCGGCCATACCAGACTGACCGATGGTTTTCTTTTGCGTAATGAGCCACCCCTACTTAGTGGTTCGGGAGCCATCCAGTCAGTAGCCCACATTTTGGTGGAATGCCCCCTTCTTTTGGCTCTGCGTACAAAATACAGACTTCCCCTCCCTTTACCTTTTAATATTGGCTGATGATTCCCGGATGGTCGAACTGGTTCTCAGTTTCCTCCGTGAAAGTGATTTTTTTATTCTCAGTTGTAAGGTTTTTTAATCTCACTCTGTTGGGGCAGGGTGGTGAGGGTTGGGGTGTCTCCCACTGTAAGCTGTGTCGGGAGATTCCCGACTCCCCTCCCTGGCCAAAATCCTCTTTTCTTTCCCTTGTATTCTGTTTTTTTCACTTTTTAGAATTGGTTAGTCTCCTTTTCCCTTATGCACTTCTACATTCTAGCTGTTGAACACTTTTAAATAGCAGGTGGTCTTGCCTCTACTGCTTCATAGGTGGGATATTTCCTGCCTCTAGCATAGCCTTGGGGTTGCTCTCTTGCCGACTTCCCTCATCTTGTTTTTACCATTGACGACACAACTGCACTTTTACGTTTTTTAGCCTTTTCCCTTTTATCGTTCTGACTTTTCTGAGATGTCAAACTGTTTGAATGGACCACATTTGAAACAAGGGACTGATGACCTTGCTGTTTGGTCACTTCAACCAACCAACCAACCAACCAACCAACCAACCAACCAACCAACCCATTGACACATTAGCAAACTAACTTCAGATTCATGCACAACAGAGAAAACAGAACACCCATGAACAAACAGAACTACACACAAGAACTAAACACAATAAAACAAATAGCAGTAGAAAATGGTTGATACCCATATGGTAGACAAGTTAAATCAAAAAATATGTAAACAGTAATAAAATGAAAATAGTGCCCCCCCCCCCCCCCCCCCCCCCCACACACACACACACACACACACACACACACACACACACACACACACACAAACACAAACAGATAAAATGTTAACAAAATTCAAATTTGGTGCCAAAGTCACTGGTGAACAAATGAACACTGACTGGGCTGGGACACACAACAACCACAATTGCACTGTGTTTTGGTGAAGTGCAAAGTGCTTTTACGACCTTATTTGTGAAAATACATGTTATATTGACGTGTGCTTCACAACACCTCACCATGATGCTGAGAATAAAATGGCTTGCCACCTGAAAACTTAAGTAAAAACAAATATAAGCATGAAATATCGTGACAAACTAAATAAAGTTTAGTTGATAGGTTAACTCCCAACCAAATTTCTCATCAACATCGTTTGATTGCAGATGACAAGCTACCTGTAATAAATAATACACAAGTGGTCCTGAAAAATCAAAGTGTAAAGGTATTAACAAAAAGAAACGCATTATTGTTTGAACTAAATATCCACATAAGTTTGCAATCATTTAGTAAAACTGTTCACATTACAGATTAAATAAAATGGAAACCCACTGATGGCACAGTGGTGCTGAAAAATGTTTGGGAACTTGGGAAAAAAATGGTGTTTTGCATAACTGGCGTACCTTACATCCCACAATATTAACTGCAAACACTGTAAACACAAGGAGCTGCAAATCCAAATGATGAATATTATGCCTAGATATTTGAACAACTTGACCGTGTCGAGCAGAACACTAGTAATACCGTATCTGAACATTACAGGCTTGTACTTCCTAATCATCTGCATTAACTTACATTTTTTCCTCATTTAGAGCTAGCTGCTATTCATCAAACCAGCTTGAAATTTCATCTAAGTTGTCTCGTATCTTTTTACAATCATTCAACGTCGACATCTTACTGGGCGCCACAGCATGATCAGCAGACACTTGCAGATTGCTGCCCACCGGTCTGCCAAATCATTTACGTATATGAACAACAGTGATCCTGTCCCACTTCCTTGTCTCCAATGGATTAACACATGTTTTCTATTCAACTTTCACCTAATCTTAACTACTTTGAGGGTGAAAAGTTTTCAAATAGATGGAGAAAATTATTAATAAATGTATTGCATTTTATTATTCATATCATCAGCATTTTTAAACATTTCATTTCGTTGAGAAGTTTGACAAATTACAGTACTCAGATCTTGGCTATTAACTGCTATCTTGGATTCCGATTTAGTAAATTTTGTTTCCTGGTCAATATTACTACTTGCTGTAAGTAATTGTATGACGTCTTATGAGTGGGGAGGGGGGGGGGAGGGTTGACTACTGGTCCTGTAATATTATTTTGTTACACTTGGCTATAACAATATCATCAATTGTTGTTTTTGAGAAGTTGCAAAGTTTACAGGGGACAGTAAGTTATGATATACTGGTTCTAATAAGTTCTTACAGGAACAGTTTTTTCTTTTTAAGGAAATCTGTAAAATAATTAAACACTTCCTGGTAAAATTGTTTAAAAGAACAAACATCTCAGTGCAAGTGTGATATTTTTTACTCTTTGTTAAATTCGACAAAAGGACTTAAAGGTGTTTTGATTAATATCGTAAAATTCCCTGCAAATGCCTTGTGTACACTGACTGAAATTTTACTTCTATTTTCCATGCTTATGTATGTATATGCTCTGGCCAAAATTTATTTATACTTTCTTAAATCTATCATATTTTGTCCTGAATGTGGCAACTCTTTTTCTCCAGATCTGTTCTACGGAAGTAACATATCATATCTATAGCTGTGCTCACATGATGATGATTAAGCATGCAGATTGGCAACTGGATTTGATGGATCTAATATCTAATTCATGAATGAATGTATATGAGTAGTTCACTAATTTTACTAAGGTACTACTGCATTGAAAATAATGATACAATGTAGATAGCTGATATTTTACACAGATCATATTACAATATTTGGGGATGGAAGTTATATTTGCAAATAAAAATGTTCTGCCCACATGAAATATGCTGGAATTATGCTGTTTAGATACTTTCAGAAACTGAGCTTTGATTTCAATCTTCACCTCAACAACTACTACTGATAAAACTATATCCAACTCTGGCGGCAGCAATCTTTCCATTCTGCTCCACTGTCTTCGTATCACCAGTGCATGTCTTAGCCAAGTGGCAGAGGATGTAGGATCATTGTGCAAGGGTTTTACAAAGCAGGATCATGTTGTGGTAGTGGGTTGAGTGGGAAACAATATTGATAGGGATCAGGGCTACAATATTGAGTGTGACCTGGTAAAAATAGCATCTGCAACAAATTGCACAGAAATTGGCTTGGTTCTTGTTTTCATGCGCTATGATTGGCTCCAATTGAACAGCTCTGTCAGGAGGGTCAATATGGATCTAGATCAGCTACTTCGGGCAGCTACTTTGTCAGGCATAGGTTTGGTTCCTGTTGCTGGTATTGGTAGGTGGGACTTCACAAGACATGGCCTGCATCTCAGTAGGAAAGGGAAGGGTAAACTGACTGGGATAATAGCAAAATTTTTAAGTTGGGGGGGGGGGGGGCTGAAACTTGGGGAGTACTTTTTTTAGACTAAGATCAATGTCCAATAACATTGATAGAAATTAAGCATAATGGGTCAATGCATATGAAGTGGTCCATTGATGGTTGCTTGACCATTTTTAAATATCTTAATTTTTTTATGTGTGTGATTGCCCTATATTTGAGAAGTTCAAAACAGTTTTTTAAAATAATTTATCTTGCACCTTGAGTGGATGGTGGCCAGTTTTATTTGTAGGTGCGCGACGATTTTTCAGTCTGGAGACATTAGTGAAAATTTGAATATCTCTGCAGTGGGTTAAGTTACAGAATTGCAATTGACATGATTGTTTTTAGAAAAGTGTCGTCTACAACATTGTCTATTACACAAAAGTCAAAATGACCTCCTAATTTTAAAAAATCCACTTTTTAGGCCCAAAAATAACAAACAAGGAGTGATTTATGTGGGTGTATTTTTTCCTATAGTTAGATATCGTACACTACTAGCCTCATATAGAGCAAGAACACTTACAAATGTTTCCTTAATTTTTTATGAATTTTTGAAATTTGAAAATTTTCGTTTTTTGTAAAGTTTGGGGTTTAGTTATGCTCAGGTGGGACTGAATAAAAATGATTTTTGTACAGTTTGTACACCTATATGATAGCAATGTACTGTAAAAATTACAACATATATATCTCTGACTGTGAACAAAGATATGAATTCTTGAACATGAGGAGATAATTCACATTACTGTACAACTGATCTTACGGCTGTTGCCTATTTAAATGGTTTATTGTTTCATTATAATAAAATTCAACTCACTGTTGGTGTGTGTGAGATTATATATATGAAACACACACCACAGGGTGGTCCATTGATCATGACCGGGCCAAATATCTCATGAAATAAGTGTCAAACGAAAAAACTACAAATAACGAAACTTGTCTAGCTTGAAGAGGGGAAACCAGACGGTGCTATAGTTGGCCCGCTATATGGCTCTGCCATACGTCAAATGTATATCAACTGCGTTTTTTAACCCTTTTAGTGCCAAATACGATCTGATCGTGATCCAGATTTTCAGCGAAAAATGCCAGTAACGATCTGATCGTGATGCCTTTCTCATTCGCTAGGAAATACTAACGACTTTGCCTTCAAGCGCGGAAAAAATGAATGAGAAAGGCATCACGATCAGATCGTTACTGGCATTTTTCGCCGAAAATCTGGATCACGATCAGATCGTATTTGGCACTAAAAGGGTTAAATAGGAACCCCTATTTTTTATTTCATGTTCATGTAGTACGTAAAGAAATATGAATGTTTTAGTCGGACCACTTTTTTCACTTTGTGATAGATGGTGCTGTAATAGTCACAAACATATGGCTCACAATTTTAGACTACAAGTTGGTAACAGGTAGGTTTTTTAAATTAAAATGCAGAATATAGGTACGTTTGAACATTTTATTTCGGTTGTTCCAATGTGATACATGTACCTTTGTGAACTTATCATTTCTGAGAACGCAGGCTGTTACAGTACGATTACCTGTAAATACCACATTAATGCAATAAATACTCAAAATGATGTCCATCAACCTCAATGCATATGGCAATACGTGTAATGACATTCCTCTCAACACCGAGCGAGGTGGCGCAGTGGTTAGCCCACTGGACTCGCATTCGGGAGGACGACAGTTCAATCCCGTCTCCGGCCATCCTGATTTAGGTTTTCCGTGATTTCCCTAAATTGTTTCAGGCAAATGCCGGGATGGTTCCTTTGAAAGGGCACGGCCGATTTCCTTCCCAATCCTTCCCTACCCCGAGCTTGCGCTCCATCTCTAATGACCTCGTTGTCGACGGGACGTTAAACACTAACCACCACCACCATTCCTCTCAACAGAGAGTAGTTCGCCTTCCGTAATGTTCCCACATGCATTGACAATGCGCTGATGCATTTTGTCAGGCGTTGTCGGTGGATCACGATAGCAAATATCCTTCAACTTTCCCCACAGAAAGAAATCCAGGGATATCGGATCCAGTGAACGTGCAGGCCATGGTATGGTGCTTAGACGACCAATCCACCTGTCATGAAATATGCTATTCAATACCATTTCAACCGCACGCGAGCTATGTGCTGGACATCCATCATGTTGGAAGTACATCGCCATTCTGTCGTGCAGTGAAACATCTTGTAGTAACATCGGTAGAACACTACATAAGAAAGCAGCATACATTGCACCGTTTAGATTGCCATTGATAAAGTGGGGGCCAATTGTCCTTCCTTCCATATTGCCCCACCATACATTAATCCGCCAAGGTCACTGACGTTCCACTTGTCTCAGCCATCGTGGATTTTCCTTTGCCCAGTAGTGCATATTATGCCAGTTTACGTTACCGCTATTGGTGAATGATGCTTTGTCGCTAAATAGAACGCGTGCAAAAAATCTGTCATCGTCCCATAATTTCTCTTGTGCCCAGTGGCAGAACTGTACACGACGTTCAGTCGTCATGCAATTCCTGGTGCATAGAAATATGGTAATGGTGCAATCGATGTTGATGTAGCATTCTCAACACCACCGTTTTTGAGATTCCCGATTGTCATGCAGTTTGTCTGCTACTGATGTGCGGATTAGCAGTGACAGCAGCCAAAACGCCTACTTGGGCATCATCATTTGTTGCAGGTCGTGGTTGACGTTTCACATGTGGCTGAACACTTCCTGTTTCCTTAAATAACGAAACTATCTGGCGAACGGTCTGGACACTTGGATGAGGTTGTCCAGGATACCAAGCAGCATACATAGCACAAGCCCGTTGGGCATTTTGATCACAATAGCCGTACACCAACACGATATAGACCTTTTCTGCAATTGTTAAACAGTCCATTTTAACACAGGTAATGTATCACGAAGCAAATACCGTCCGCACTGGTGGAAGGTTACGTGATGACCCATACTTATACATTTGTGACTTTTACAGCGCCATCTATCACAAAGCAAAAAAAGTGGTCCAACTAAAACATTCATATTTCTTTACGTACTACACGAATATGTAATAAAAAATGGGGGTTCTTATTTAAAAAACCGCAGTTGATATCCGTTTGACCTATGGGAACGCCATCTAGCGGGCCAACCATAGCGCCATTTGTGTGTGTGTGTGTGTGTGTGTGTGTGTGTGTGTGTGTGTGTGTGTGTGTGAGTGTGTGAGAGAGAGAGAGAGAGAGAGAGAGAGAGAGAGAGAGAGAGAGAGAGAGAGAGAGAGAGAGAGAGAGAATGACATTATTGCTGGGTGTGGCATTGTAGAATGACATTATTGCTGGGTGTGGCATTGTAGAATGACATTATTGCTGGGTGTGGCATTGTAGAATTACATTATTGCTGGGTGTGGCATTGTAGAATTACATTATTGCTGGGTGTGGCATTGTAGAATTACATTATTGCTGGGTGTGGCATTGTTGTAGTCAGTCTGTTCTGAAACCTCTATTAGAGTGGATGTACATACTTAGAGCGTGTAGAATGTGTTATGTGCTTTGTTCTGTGTGTAATTTGTGATTAATTTTGAGAAATTAACTGGAATGCAATAACATGGATGAACAGTGCTCTGTTGGACAGATAGCAAGTGAAGTGTGTCACAAAACGGTTTATGTTTCAGTTTCAAAAATCTTGAAAAATTTCAGTGGCTTCGATGAAGTTAGACGAACTTTGTTTAAATTTCGAGTAAGTTCTTCTGTAACTTCAGTGTGTGAGTATCATGAGAAGAAATAATTCTGAAGTAGAACCAAATTTTTGGAAGAAAGTGCTGTGACCCACTTAAAGTTCATAAAAAGCCTATTACTAAAGATTTGAATAAAATAAAACTTGAACATTTGTCCTTGTTATGTGAGAGTGGAACAGCTTCCCAAGTGAAACTTAATGTGATTCCTGGAAACTTTCTTTGCCCAAAGTGTTACTCAAAAATATTTGTTGTGAATCCAGAACCAGAATCATGTAACCTTGTTAATGCCATTTATATTCCTAATGAGGAAGCTAGTAGCATATTGGATTTTGCTTGTTCTAAGTTAGACGTAGCAGAAAAAGAAAAGCAGCTATTGAAAATAAGGTACAACAAATTTCCGACAAAATTAGAATGGATGTGGAATCATTCTTTAATAATTCAGATACCAACATTATTTCTAAGGAAGAAGAAAACCTACAACCAGCATCATCTCCCACTGAATATTTGAGCTTAATAGAGAAGTCAAATGTTCAGTGACATTTAAAGAGTAAAAAGTTAAAATTTTACGTTTGCTCCCTCACTCACAGTCAAGAAAAGAAATAGTTTATGGATTCAGCATTTCTCATTGTTTGGTTGAACTAACCCAAAAATTACTGAAAGAGCAAGGCATTCTTCTTCCAGTTTTAGGAAAGAAGAAAGGAGTAGGTATGAAGAAACAATTAAAAAGATCCAGCAGTTTTTTGAAGATGATGAAAACAGTAGAATGTTATAAATGGAGTTAAAGTAACAAAGCAGAACGACTAGTGCTGTCAAATTTAAATGAACTTTATGTAGCTTTCAAAAATTCTCATCCTGAATGCAAGATTGGAAGGTCAAGATTTTGTGACCTCCGCCCTAAGTGGTGTATTTTGGCTGGATCCTCAGGGACACACTCCATATGTGTTTGTTTATATCATCAAAATGTCAAACTGATGATTGTGGGTGCAAAACTTAGTGATCTTAACTACAAAGGATTACTAGATTTAATGGTCTTTGACACCGACTGCATGATGAGTTTGTGTAATAAATGACCTGGTAATGTTGTTTCACGAAAATGGTAAGGAAATGCCAGAAAGTATTAACTTCAAACAGTGGGTCACAACTGACAGTACAGAAATAACAACAGTGGTTAAATCTCAGGAAGAGTACTTCAAATCTTTAATTGATAACTTACAAAAACTCTGAAGTCACCCCTATGTTTCTAAAATCCAAAGTAAGTTTTTTAAGGACAAAAAAGCACAACTTCGTGAAACTGAATGCATAGTGCTAACTGATTTTGCAGAAAATTTTACATTTGTAATTCAGGATGCAACACAAGGGTACAACTGGATCAATGACCAAGCAACAGTGCATTCATTTATTCTCTACTTTAAAAATGAGAAAGATTAAGTTTTCTGTTCTTCAATTTGCTTTCTAAATGACTAAGTGGGACGAATTCAATAAGAAGCAGCAGTCAGGAAGAAATTGTAAGTGAGACGAGAAACATCATTTTTTTTTCAGCCAAAGCATTGTACACAAACTCAATACTGGTTATAAGTGGAATTCTGCACAGAAGGTCAGTAAGCAGTTATTATATAAGCAACATAAACAGTGCTGTCAGGGAAGAGTGTGACGAACTCGGCACAATATTCGTTGACCCCAACAAATTTTTAAGTGACAAATGCTCGGGAAAGTATGGCATGCATTTAAACGGACTAAGCGCAATGAATTTCAGTAAAATGGTTACAGACATCTGTAAAACCATTAAGAACAAGGAAAACTGATACCGTGTGGAGGGGGTGAAAATTCAAAAGTGAAAATTGAAAATAAAAATTATGTTCCAGGCAGAAATTCCAATATAAATATAAGTACTAAGGATAGTAAGTTTCAGAACTCGTGTTTAACTCCAAACCTGACGGTATTTCATCAAAATGTACAATCACTATCCAACAAAGTAAACGAATTTCACCGAGCGAGGTGGCGCAGTGGTTAGCACACTGGACTCGCATTCGGAAGGACGACGGTTCAATCCCGTCTCCAGCCATCCTGATTTAGGTTTTCCGTGATTTCCCTAAATCGCTTCAGGCAAATGCCGGGATGGTTCCTTTGAAAGGGCACGGCCGATTTCCTTCCCAATCCTTCCCTAACCCGAGCATGAGCTCCGTCTCTAATGACCTCGTTGTCGACGGGACGTTAAACACTAACCACCACCACCACCACCACCACCACCACCACCACCACCACCTAAATGAATTTCAAAGTTTGTTGGAAAGTGACAGGAAAAACACCTCTGTATTATGTTTTACTGAACATTGGCTTGACAAAGAGAAACTTCATATGCTATGCTTTCCAAATTTTGTATTGGGTAGTTATTTTTGTCGGAAATTGTATAAACATAGTGGTAGTTGCATTTATGTTAAAAATAGCATAAATTTTAAATGTATGCCGTATGTAGAAAAATTATCCATAGAGAAAGATATTGAGGTAAATGGAATTGAAATCGCAGACGAAAAAATTGCTGTAATTTGTCTATACAGGGCGCCAACTGGCAATATTAACATCATGTTAAAGAACCTTGAAAATATCCTACACAAGACTACACAAAATAGAAAACTAATTGTATGTGGGGATTTCAACATTGACTTTGCATGTGAGTCCAATCAAAAAACTGCTTTACTGAACCTCTTAGCAACTTTCAATTTAAAGGCTACTATAGAAATGCCAACACACATCACAGAAACCTCAGCCACAATCTTTGATCAAATATTTACAAATGTGCCCTTGAAACATAAAACACAAACCCACAATACAGGCTTTGGGGGCGCCACAGCCCAAGAAATTAGTATAAGATTAGGAAAACCGCTTAGTTCAGCTAAATGTCTAACTAGGAAGTATAATGACCAGAATATACAACATTTCCTTAACAATCTGTGTAAAGAAACTTGGCAAGACATCTATGAATGTAAAAATACAAATGATAAGTTCAACAAAATCCTAAATAGTTTTAAATATTATTTTGAACGTTGCTTTCCACTCCATAAAAAGACAGTCACAAAAAAGGATCTGAAAATAAAATGGGGTCACAACAGGGATACAAATATCTGTGAAGAAAACGTGATTACTTCATGAAATATCTAGACAGCACACCACATCCCCAGAATTTGATTCCTATTTTAAGAATTGCAAAAAGATTTTAACTAAAGTCATAAAAGAAGCAAAAAGAAGGGCAAATAGTTCCTTCATAGAAAATGCACAAAATAAAGTGAAAGCCATATGGGACACTGTAAGGCATGAAACAGAGAGAATACCATAATATCAAACTGAACGCAAACACTTCTGTAATATCTGATTCCCAGCAGATAGCAAATAATTTTAACTCATATTTCTCTGAGGCAGCTGAGTTTCTGGTGAAGCAAAACTTTCAATATGCTGTCACTGCAAATCAGATTAAAACTGTCCCTAGTAACAAGTATCTCTTCCTATACCCAACAGATGAACAGGAAATGCTAAAAACTATAGGGGAGCTAAAATCGAAATTTTCCTCTGGTACAGACAACATTCCAGACCCCCCCGCCCCGCCTCTCTTTACGCTTCACGTACTCGTCTACGTGCTTTACGCACCTTTAAACGCCACCCTACGATGGCGAATTGTATTAATTATAAACGATTATGTGCACAGTGTCGTGTTATTAAAGAAAGCAAGAAAGCCAGCTGGGCTGCTTTCACAAGCTCCTTCAACAGTTTTACTCCCTCTTCGGTTGTCTGGGGTAGCCTGCTATCTGGCACTAAGGTCCACTCACCAGTTTCTGGCTTGACGGTCGCGAATGGCGTCCTTGTGGCCCCTGAGGATGTCTCCAATGCGTTTGGCCGATTTTTCGCAGAGGTTTCGAGCTCCGCTCATTACCACCCTGCCTTCCTCCCTCCCGATTCCTAAGCCAGGGAAGGGCAAGCACTTGCCTTCCAGTTATCGACCCATTTCCCTTACCAGCTGTGTCTGGAAGGTGATGGAACGAATGGTTAACTCTCGTTTGGTTTGGCTGCTCAAATCTAGACGCCTACTTACCAATGTACAATGTGGATTTCATAGGCACCGCTCTACTGTTGACCATCTGGTTACCTTGTTGACCTTCATTATGAATAACTTCTTGCGGAAGCGCCAGACAGTGGATGTTATCTTTGATTTGGAGAAGGCGTAAGACACCTGTTGAAGGGCGGGCATTCCCCACACCATGCATACATGGGGCCTTCGCGGTCGCCTCCCTTTTTTTATTCGTGCATTTTTAATGGATTGAAAGTTCACGGTACGTGTGGGTTCTGTCCTGTCAGACGCCTTTCACCAGGAGAATGGGGTGCCACAGGGCTCAGTTTTGAGCGTCGCTCTCTTCGCCATAGCGATCAATCCAATAATGAATTGCCTCACAGCTGATGTATCAGGCTCCCTTTTTGTGGACGATTTTACCATCTACTGCAGCATGCAGCATACATGTTTCCTGGAGCGCTGTCTTCATCATTGTCTTGACCGTCTTTACTCCTGGAGTGTTGCCAATGTCTTCCGTTTTTCTGCCGAGAAGACGGTCTGTATTAACTTCTGGTGCTACAAAGAGTTTCTCCCACCGTTCGTACGACTCGGTCCTGTTGCTCTCCCATTCGTGGAGACAACAAAATTTTTAGGGCTTACATTTGACAGAAAACTTAGCTGGTCTCCACATGTCATGTTTGGCTGCCCATTGTACCTATTCCCTAAATGTCTTCCGTGTTCTCAGCGGTACGTCGTGGGGAGCAGATCGAACCGTCCTACTTCGCCTATATCGGTTGATAGTCCGCTCAAAGCTGGATTATTGGAGCTTTGTATACTCCTCTGCACGGCCGTCCATCTTACGCCGCCTCAACTCTATACAACATTGGGGGTTTCGTCTTGCAATCGGAGCGTTCTATACTAGTCCCATCGAGAGTCTTCATGCTGAAGCCGGTGAATTGCGACTAACCTACCGGCGCGATATACTACTTTGTCGGTATGCTTGTTGGCTGTTATCAATGCCCAACCACCCGTCTTATCGTTCCTTTTTTGATGACTCTCTCGACCGTCAATATGGGTTGTATGTATCTGCCCTGCTACCCCCTGGAGTTGGCTTTTGTCGCCTCCTTCAGCACCTTGATTTTTTACACCCTGCAACCTTTAAAGTGGGCGAGAGGCAAATGCCACTTTGGCTCCAGGTTCAGGTTCGCGTTCACCTTGACCTCAGCTCGCTCCCAAAGGCGGTTACCCCCCGTTCGGTCTACCACTCCCGTTTTGTCGAACTTCGTTCGAAGTTCATTAATATGACCTTCATTTATACAGATGGCTCTAAGACCAATGACAGTGTCGGATGTTCTTTTATTGTCGGGGCACACAGTTCCAAATACCGGTTCCATGGCCATTGTTCAGTCTTCACAGCTGAGCTATTTGCCCTCTATCCACCGCCACCGACTTCTGCTTATGTCATCTGCTTTGATTCCCTGAGCGCCATCCAGAGCCTCAGTGATCCGTATCCAGTTCACCCTCTCGTGCACCGGATCCAATGCTCTCTTCAGCAGCTGGAGGGCGACGCTTCTCCAGTTACCTTTATGTGGGTTCCTGGCCATGTCGGTATCCCTGGGAATGAAGCTGCAGATGCCGCGGCCAAGGCTGCGGTCCTCCAGCCTTGGACAGCTTCCTGTTGTGTGCCTTCATCTGACTTTAGCAGGGTCATTTGTCAGCGCATTTTATCGCTGTCACATGCCGATTGGTCTGCTCTTACTGAAAACAAGCTTCAGGCCTTGAAACCTTTCCACGTCCTGGACGACCTCTTCATGCCCTTCTTTGCGGGAGGAGGTTGTTTTGGCCCGGTTACGGATTGGACACTGCCGGTTCAGCCACCGCCATCTGCTGACTGCTGCGCCGGTACATTTCTGCCCATCTGGGCAAATGCTGGCTGTATGCCACATTTTAACGTCCTCTCCGAATTTTAATACACTGCGCATTGATCTTGGCCTGCCGTGTACTCTGGATAAAATTTTAGCGGATGACCCAGGAGCAGCTGCTCGCGTACTTAGTTTTATCTGCTTGACAAACCTGTCTAAGGATATTTGATCATGCTGTCTTCTTTTAATCCCTTACCTGTTAATGTGCCTTTTATAGTGTTGTCCTTTTTAGTTGCTGTTTTAACATTGTGCTTTGCATTACATTCGTAATTTAGTCTGGGCGCTAATGACCACTGTAGTTGTGCACCCGGAGGAAAAAAAAAAAAACCCACCCGGACCATATCATTAAAAAAATGTGCACCCTTAGTAGTTAGGCCCATGGCAGACATGTGCAATAGTTCACTTTCTCAGGGAATCTTCTCAGAGAGGTTAAAAATAGCTAAAGTGAAGCCATTGTACAAAAAGGGTGAAAAAACAGATGTAACAAATTATTGGCCAGTCTCTCTACTATCTGTTTTTTCTAAAATAATTGAAAAAATCTTTTATAAAAGACTCACAGATTTCATTGAAAAAAATAAACTTTTCTCGTCTACACAGCATGGTTTCCGAAAATGTAAATCCGCTGAGACAACTATTATCGATTTCTTAAATGAAGCTTTAAATGCATTAGATAAAAAAGAACACACAGCAGCAATATTCCTGGATCTTTCAAAAGCATTTGACATCATTAACCATGGTATATTGCTTAGAAAGCTAGAAAATGTTGGTGTCAGAGGCCCAGCGTATGAGTGGGTAAAGTCATATCTACAAATCAGACGCCAAATAGTTGAAGTCTTGTACAAAGAAGGAAAAAATTTAACTTCCTATCAATCAGAAAACAGTGTGTTAAATACCGTGTGCCGCAGGGTTCTGTACTGGGACCATCTTGTTCTTGCTGTTTGTAAATGACCTGGAACCATCCAGCCCTAACTATAAGTACATTAAATATGCTGATGATACAAATATACTTATCAAAGGAAAGACCCCAGAAGAGCTCCAAAATGAAATGGAAAAAAAGAGCACTTCACATGTATCAGAATGGTTCGCCCCCCCTGCGGGTCCGGGGATTAGAATAGGCCCGCGGTATTCCTGCCTGTCGTAAGAGGCGACTAAAAGGAGTCCATCCCCCTCACGGGGGTAGTTCGCGCCTGCGTCCGGAGACGGACGGTTCCACGACCTATCATCGTGGTCCTTTTGGTTTTTTCACTTCTCGTTTCTTCCTTCCTTTTGTTGGTTCCTTTCTTTGCTCTTCTCCACCTCACTGTCTTCCTTACTCTTTCCCTTGCCTTCTCCTTGCCTTCTCATTGCCTTTTTCTCCTTGCCTTCTCATTGCCTTTTTCTCCTTGCCTTCTCATTGCCTTTTTCTCCTTGCCTTCTCATTGCCTTCTTCTCCTTGCCTTCTTATTGCCTTCTTCCCCTTGCTTTCTCATTGCCTTCTTCTCCTTGCCTTCTCTGGTCTCCGCCTCGGCGTTTGAGACAGTCTGTCCTCTTTCTCCCTCTCTCTCTTCTTTTTCCTCTTCTTCCTTCCTCCCTGTGCGTGTCTGAAGGCCGACCCACGCGTTCGCACGCGTAGCCGGTGACGGGGTAACGCGTAAGTCCCCGCCCTGGGTAGACATGTAAGGCACGCGCGTACCCCCTGGTAAAGGCCAGGCCCGGGGAGGGGTGATTGCCTGAGTTGATACCTTCTGACCATGCCGATTGGTCCCTCCGTCTGTTTCTCGGGAGGTGTGACCTGAGGTGTAAACATTCACCTAAGGCGGGAGTGCCCTCTGAGAGGGTCCCCACAAGGAAGGAGCGCGCCATCGGAGACGCTGGCAATCATGGGGGATTCCTCCGCAATGGATTCTACTCCATCTCTTTCGACTTCGACCCAAAAACGGAAACGTGACCAGCCAACAGTGACAAAAGTACTACCGCCTGCCCCACAGTTCCTCGTAGTTTCTCGAACTGAGGACGGAAAGGATTTTTCCTCTGTCAACCCTTTCGTTATTCAGAAGGGCGTAGATGCCATAGCCGGATCTGTCAAATCCTGTACCAGGTTGCGTAACGGCACCTTATTACTGGAAACTGAGAATGCCTTTCAGGCACAAAAACTGCTTCGGGCCACCCTCCTGTACACGTTCCCTGTCCGGGTGGAGGCCCACCGAACTTTGAATTCGTCTCGTGGTGTGGTCTATACTGACTCCCTCGACGGATTGACTGACGAGGAGCTTCAATCATTCCTCGCTGAGCAGGGCGTGACGGCTGTCCATAGGGTCATGAAAAAGGTCAACAATGACCTTGTACCGACCCGGACAATTTTCTTGACCTTCGATAGTGTTAAGCTGCCATCGCGCATCAAGGCGGGCTACGAGGTTATTTCTGTTCGCCCCTATATCCCGACACCCACGCACTGCTACCAGTGTCAGCGTTTCAATCACACTCGACAGTCTTGTTCCAATGCGGCTAAATGTGTCACCTGTGGCAGGGATGCCCATGAGGGTGACTGTCCACCTCCGTCTCCTCGTTGTGTGAACTGTCAGGGTGACCATGCAGCATCCTCCCGCGACTGTCCTGTCTATAAGGAAGAACGCTGTATCCAGGAAATTCGGGTCAAAGAGAAAGTGTCCACCTCGGCTGCTCGCAAGCTATTGGCTAGTAGGAAGCCCACGCTGCTCCCAGCGGGGAAATACAGTACTGTCCTCGCCTCTCCTCGGACTACCCGGGAGGTAGCAACCCAGACATGCGATCTGACCTTCAGCACCACGGTCGTCCGTTCGGCCAGTGCTAAGATCGCGCGGTCGACGTCTCCTCTTCCTCCCATCACCCCACAGACACGAGCACCTTCTTCAGCTTCTGCTAAAACGAAGACACCGAAGTCAGATGCACGGGCCTTCAAGAAGGAACCATCCCGTGCAGACTTCCTCCGTACCTCGACCTCACAGCCTTCGACCGGTACTTCCACTACACGTCCTTCCAAAAAGGCGCATAGGAAGCACAGTTCTCCTTCCCCGCCACGGCGCATTTCTTCTCTTGCGCCACCCAGCGGCTGCCGCCCCAGGCCGTCATCCGTTTCGCCTGGCCGCACCGCTGGTCGCCGTACATCTGGCCGTTCACTGGCGGAGGAAGCTCCCCCTCCCGGCCATCCTCCCGAGATGGCCGATGACCCTATAGACCCAATGGACGATGACTGTCCGCCTACTGATAGCGGCGGCAGTGCTCGCTCGAAGCCAGGCCCTAAGCGGCCTTCGAGGTGACCACTTCTCTCATCTTTCTTTTCTTACGATGGCACTTATTCACTGGAATATTCGCAGCATTCGCTCCAACCGAGAGGACTTGAAGTTGCTGCTCCGCTTGCACCGTCCGCTTGTCGTAGCCCTCCAGGAAACTAAGCTACGCCCATGCGATCAAATTGCCTTGGCACACTACACCTCTGTGCGTTTTGACCTACCCCCTGTGGTAGGTATCCCAGCTCATGGAGGGGTTATGTTGCTGGTCCGGGATGATATTTACTACGATCCCATCACGTTGCACACCGGCCTGCAGGCAGTTGCCATCCGCATTACTCTCCCCACTTTTACGTTTTCCTTTTGTACCGTTTACACTCCATCGTCATCTGCCGTTACCAGGGCAGACGTGATGCAACTTATTGCTCAGCTACCTGCACCATTTTTGTTAACTGGAGACTTCAATGCCCACCATCCCCTTTGGGGCTCTCCAGCATCCTGCCCGAGGGGCTCCTTGTTAGCAGACCTTTTCAACCAGCTCGATCTTGTCTGCCTCAATACTGGCGCCCCTACTTTTCTTTCGGACACATCTCACACCTATTCCCATTTAGACCTCTCTATATGTACTCCCCAACTTGCACGCCGGTTTGAGTGGTATGCACTTTCTGATACATATTCGAGCGACCATTTCCCGTGTGTTATCCATCTCCTGCAGCATACTCCCTCTCCGTGCTCCTCTCGTTGGACCATCTCCAAGGCAGACTGGGAGCTCTTCTCTTCCAGGGCTACCTTTCAGGATCAAACCTTCACAAGCTGCGATCGTCAGGTCGCACACCTCACGGAAGTCATTCTCGCTGCTGCTGAATATTCCATCCCTCACCCTACTTCTTCTCCACGTCGCGTACCGGTCCCCTGGTGGACCGCAGCATGTAGAGATGCTTTACGTGCTCGTCGACGTGCTTTACGCACCTTTAAGCGCCACCCTACAGTGGCGAATTGTATTAATTATAAACGATTACGTGCTCAGTGTCGTCGTATTATTAAAGAAAGCAAGAAAGCCAGCTGGGCTGCTTTCACAAGCACCTTCAACAGTTCTACCCCTTCTTCTGTTGTCTGGGGTAGCCTGCGCCGGCTATCTGGCACTAAGGTCCACTCCCCAGTTTCTGGCTTGAAGGTCGCGAATGAAGTCCTTGTGGCCCCTGAGGCTGTCTCCAATGCCTTCGGCCGCTTTTTTGCCGAGGTTTCGAGCTCCGCTCATTACCACCCTGCCTTCCTCCCCCGCAAACAGGCAGAGGAGGCTAGGCCACCTGACTTCCGCTCCTCGAATTGTGAAAGTTATAATGCCCCATTCACCATGCGGGAACTCGAAACCGCACTTGGCCGATCACGGTCCTCCGCTCCAGGGCCTGATTCTATTCATATTCAGATGCTGAAGAACCTTTCTCCTGCGGGTAAAGGTTTTCTTCTTCGTACATACAATCGCATCTGGATTGAGGGACATGTTCCCGCATGCTGGCGCGAGTCTATTGTTGTCCCGATTCCTAAGCCGGGGAAGGACAAGCACTTGCCTTCCAGTTATCGACCTATCTCGCTTACCAGCTGTGTCTGTAAAGTGATGGAGCGAATGGTTAACTCTCGATTGGTTTGGCTGCTCGAGTCTCGACGCCTACTTACCAATGTGCAATGTGGATTTCGAAGGCGCCGCTCTGCTGTTGACCATCTGGTTACCTTGTCGACCTTCATTATGAATAACTTCTTGCGGAAGCGCCCGACCGCGGCTGTGTTCTTTGATTTGGAGAAGGCTTACGACACCTGTTGGAGGGCGGGCATTCTCCGCACCATGCATACATGGGGCTTTCGCGGTCGCCTCCCTCTTTTTATTCATTCCTTTTTAATGGATCGACAGTTTCGGGTACGTGTGGGTTCTGTCCTGTCCGACACCTTTCGCCAGGAGAATGGGGTGCCACAGGGCTCAGTTTTGAGCGTCGCTCTCTTCGCCATCGCGATCAATCCAATAATGGATTGCCTCCCAGCTGATGTATCAGGCTCCCTTTTCGTGGACGATTTTACCATCTATTGCAGCGCGCAGTGTGCACGTGTCCTGGAGCGCTGTCTTCAGCGTTCTCTTGACCGTCTTTACTCCTGGAGTGTCGCCAATGGCTTCCGTTTTTCTGCCGAGAAGACGGTCTGTATTAACTTCTGGCGCTACAAAGAGTTTCTCCCACCGTCCTTACGACTCGGTCCCGTTGCTCTCCCACTCGTGGAGACAATCAAATTTTTAGGCCTTACCTTTGACAGGAAACTTAGCTGGTCTCCACATGTGTCATATTTGGCCGCCCGTTGTACCCGTTCTTTAAATGTCCTCCGTGTTCTCAGTGGTATGTCGTGGGGAGCGGATCGAACCGTCCTACTTCGTCTATATCGGTCGATCGTCCGCTCCAAGCTGGATTATGGGAGCTTCGTATACTCCTCTGCACGGCCATCCATCTTACGCCGCCTCAACTCCATACAACATCGGGGTTTACGACTTGCGATCGGAGCATTTTATACCAGTCCCGTAGAGAGTCTTCATGCTGACGCTGGCGAATTGCCACTCACCTACCGGCGCGATATACTGCTTTGTCGGTATGCCTGTCGGCTACTGTCAATGCCCGACCATCCGTCTTATCGTTCCTTTTTTGACGACTCTCTTGACCTTCAATACGGGTTGTATGTCTCTGCCTTGCTACCCCCTGGAGTTCGCTTTCGTCGCCTCCTTCAACACCTTCATTTTTCACTCCCTGCAACCTTTCGAGTGGGCGAGAGCCGCACGCCACCTTGGCTCCAGGCTCAGGTCCGCGTTCACCTCGACCTCAGCTCGCTCCCAAAAGAGGTCACCCCCGGTTCGGTCTACCACTCCCGTTTTTTGGAACTTCGTTCGAAGTTCAACAACATGACTTTCATTTATACAGATGGCTCTAAGACCAATGACGGGGTCGGGTGTTCCTTTATTGTCGGGGCACAAAGTTTCCAATACCGGCTCCATGGCCATTGTTCGGTCTTCACAGCTGAGTTCTTTGCCCTCTACCAGGCTGTTCTTTACATCTGCCGCCACCGACATTCTGCTTATGTCATCTGCTCAGATTCCCTGAGCGCCATCCAGAGCCTCAGTGATCCGTACCCGGTTCACCCTTTCGTACACCGGATCCAACGCTCTCTTCAGCAGCTGGTGGACGTCGGTACGCCGGTTAGCTTTATGTGGGTTCCTGGCCATGTCGGTATCCCTGGGAACGAAGCTGCAGATGCCGCGGCCAAGGCTGCGGTCCTCCAGCCTCGGACAGCTTCTTGTTGTGTCCCTTCGTCCGATTTTAGCAGGGTCATTTGTCGGCGCGTTGTGTCGCTGTGGCGTGCCGATTGGGCTGCACTTACCGACAACAAGCTTCGGGCCTTAAAACCTCTTCCCGTGGCTTGGACGTCCTCCTCACGCCCTTCTCGGCGGGAGGAGGTCGTTTTAGCAAGGTTAAGAATTGGACACTGCCGGTTCAGCCATCGCCATCTGCTGACGGCTGCGCCGGCGCCGTTCTGCCCATGTGGGCACTTGCTGACGGTTAGACACATTTTAATGTCCTGTCCTGATCTTAACACACTGCGCCTCGATCTTAACCTGCCTAATACTTTCGATGCCATTTTAGCGGATGACCCACGAGCAGCTGCTCGTGTTCTTTGTTTTATCAATTTGACACACCTCGCTAAGGACATTTGATGATGTTTTTTAATCCTATGCCTGTCAGTCTGTCTTTTATTGTGTTTTCCCTTTTAGTTGTTGTTGTCAACTTGTGCCTCGCGGTGCATTCTTAGAGTAGTCAGGGCGCTAATGACCATTGAAGTTGTGCGCCCGAAAACCACAAAAAAAAAAAAAAAAAAAAAAAAAAAAAAAAAAAAAAAAAAGAATGGTTCGCAATGAACAACTTAATAATAAACACACACAAAACAAACACTATGCATCTACACACAGTGCAAAATAAACAGCCTTTAACTGCAACCATAGAACTGTTAGGCAAAAGACGTGAAATTGTAAATAGCGCAAAATTTTTGGGAGTTTGGATCCAAGATGACCTAAGATGGCAGAAACACACACAACTCCTATGTAGTAAATTAAATACCATTTGTTATAGCATAAAAATTCTTGCTGGATGGGCATCAATGCAAGCCATAAAAAATGTGTACTATGCCCAAGCAGAATCACTACTAAGATATGGTTTAATTTGCTGGGGAAATTCACCACCCAGGAAAAGCTGTTTTATTGCACAAAAAAGATTTATAAGAGCCATGGAATGCTCAGCACCTTGATCTTCATGCAAACCCTCATTTAAAAAGCTTCATATTCTTCCATTACCATGCCTATATATCCTCGAAACAATGTTTGTAAGGAAAATCGTAGATGAAAATAGCAAGAGTGCTCCAAAAAACCAAAATATCCATTCATACAACACAAGGAATAATAAAGATTTACATATGCAGTTTTCACATACAACATTAAAACAAAAAGGTCCCTTGCAAGCAGGAAAAAAACTGTATAACAGACTACCTAAAAAAATTAAGGCAATAACTGGCATGCACAAATTCAAAACTGCAGTGAGTGACTACTTGCTACAGAATTGCTACTATAGTGTTGATGAATATTTATCTACAATGTAAATATGTGAAAAATTTAAATAGTTTACACAATTAAGTCCAAAATAAGAAATGTGTACATGTAGATTTATCTGTGTATTGTATGTGGTCTATCACATACATGTGTGTGTTTGTATAATCAAGGCCGAAAGTATGAAATGTGTGCGTATAAAATTTATTTGTGTATTTGTGAAATGTTATTCCCATGTGTTAGTTATATTGCTATATACTGAAAACCATACAACAGTTTTTCTGTTAAACTTTATTCCAAATTATTTGACTTGTCCTATATCATTATGTACCCCTGTACAGTGTGTGATTCACAGGGCCAATAAATATACAATACAATACAATACAATACAATAACACTTTGGCTGTACATGTGTTTCAAAAGTATGTAATAAATTACATAAAAGAAAATTTTCTCAAGGTAGAGAAGCTGATATACTTTTCAGATGGAAGTGGTAGTCAGTAGAAGAACAAAAAGAATTTTTAAAATCTGTGAAACCACAAAGTAGACTTTGTGTTGGATGCTGAATGGTTCCTTTTTTGCGTCTTGCCACGGTAAAAATGCATGTGATGGAGTAGGAGGTATAACAAAATGTGAAGTAAAGCCAGCCCACAAAGACCAACCACAGAACAAATTCTCACAGTACAGGACATGTATGTCTTTTGGGAGGATAATATTAAAGGCATCACCTATTTTTTGATCAAGAAAGAAGTGGTTTTGCATATGATAACAACACTTCAAACCAGATTTGAAAACTGTATAGCAATAAAGGGAACAAGACATTTCCACAAGTTCCTTGGCATTGCAGAAAACTTAGTTCGATGCTATGCAACATCAGAAACCAAAATTTGTGAGGATTATTGTGTCAGTGTAATTACATATGTCTTTAATGTTGAATGACATAGTGGCATGTGTGTATGATGGACAGTTGTGGCTTGCAGAGATTGAAAGAATAAGATTGGAAAATAATGATGTTTTTGTGCATTTTTACCACCCTTCTGGTCCAACATCATTCAAGAAATCTACTAGTGACTAAGCTTGGATACCAGTGGAAAAATGTTTTAAGGAAACTTTCAGTGCTTGAACTTACCACAGCAACTGGGAGCTCGTATTCTGTGTCACAGAAGCTGTCTGAAGAAATAAGTGTTCTTAACATTCACCACCGGGTTTAGGAACAGTTGCATATCAAAGGATGCTAATTGAAAATATTTATTTTAAGTATGTCAGCATAATATAATTGTTAATTTCAGTGATGTTTCCACTTTTTGTATGAAATTCAGTACCTTACTTCAATAATAATTGATTATATCCTGCTAATATCACACATGAATAGGCAACAGCCATAAGATCAGCTGTAGAGTAATGTGAATTGTCTCCTCATTTTCAAAAATTCCTATCTTCGTTCATAGTCAGATATCAGTGTTGAAATTTTTACAGTACGTTGCTATCACATAGGTGTACAAACTGTGCAAAAATCATATTTTTATATTCAGTCCCACCTAAGATAACTAACCCCAAACTTTACAATAACTGAAAATTTTTAGATTTCAAAAATTCATAAAAAATTAAGGAAACATTTGTAAGTGTTCTTGCTCTTTATGAGGCTAGTAGTGTATGATATCTAACTATAGGAAAAAAATAGACCCTCATAAATCACTCCTTGTTTGTTATTTTTGGGCCTAAAAAGTGGATTTTTGAAAATTTGGATACCAAACTTTGGAGGTCATTTTGACTGGTTATTTTTGAATTTAGGGTATTTTGTGTAAGAGACAATATTTTAGATAACACTTTTCTAAAAACAATCATGTCAATTGCAATGTTGTAACTTAACCCAGTGCAGAGATATTCATATTTTTGCTAATGTCTCTAAAGTGAAACAACATCGCACGCCAACAAACGAAAATGACTGCCATTCAGTAAAGGTGAAAGGTAAAATTTTTTAAAAAACTGTTTTGAACTTCTCAATTATAGGACAATCACATATAAAACAATTAAAATATATAAAAATGGTCAAGCAACCAACCAACTTAATTTTTATTGGACAGCTTCATTTAGATTGACCTTAATGAGAAGTTCAGACAGGCAGGTATTAGAGATGTTAAAATATCACAAGATTTACATAAAAGCACATTGAAAAATAATGTTAGTATATTGCATAAGAATATCAGGGGATTAAAAAACAAAGTAGATGAGCTTCTTGTTTGTTCAGAAGATTTAGAAACTGAGGGTGGAATAGATGTACTATGCCTGTCTGAACATCGTATAGTCACAGGTATGAAAATTGTAAATGTAGGTGGATATAAGCTTTCAGCACATGTAAGTAGAGACACTATGGAGAGAGGAGTAGTTGCCATATATGTTAAAATCTGCCAGAGTGAGAACAATTTGGAAACTAAAAAATTTTGCATAGAGCAACATATAGAAGCATGAGTGGTGAGCTTAAACTAAATAATGGCACTTTTATATTATAGCTGTATATAGGTCCCCATTGGGAAATTTTGAACTATTTTTGAAAAAAACTTGGATTCTTTGTTGTGCTATCTATCAAAGGAAAGCAAATTATTGTTTGTGGGGATTTCAATGTAGATTTTCTAAAAGAGTAAAATAGAAAGCTTGACCTTGAAGTATTACATGGTTCTTTCAATTTGACATCAGTTACTGATTTTCCTACTTGAGTTGTGCAGGAAAGCAGCACACTGATGGATAATTTTTTAATAGACCAAGATAAATTTAATCAAATAAACTTTTCCAGTTAAGAATGGTCTATCTGATAATGATGCACAGCCAGTTACAGTATATGATATAGCTCCATACAGTAATGCAAAACAATCCTCCAAAAATAGTGCATTCAATTAACATTTTAACAATTCAAAAAAATTTTAGGGAGAGCTTTCAACAGTTTGACTGGGATGAGGTGTACAGGGAACATGATGCTAATTTAAAATTTAACCTATTTCATGATACCTTTGTGAGTATATTTGAAAACTGTTTCCCTAAGAATACAGTGAAATATAATTGTATGAAACCATGTAAAAAGCCATGGCTTACTAAAGGGATAAAAATATCTTGTAAACAGAAGAGGGAAACGTATCTTGGAGCTAGTAGTAGTACTGACCCAGAAACAGTAAAACATTATAAAAACTACTGCACTGTATTACGAAAAGTTATTACAAAGACTAAAAGTATGTGCATTAGGTCCGAGATTAGCACATCTGATAATAAAATTAAAACAATTTGGAATGTTGTTAAAAGGGAAACAGGGCAACTGAGAGCACAGAAAGACTGTATTTCTATCAAACACAATGAAAAGTTCAACAATAAGTCAGAATAAGAAAACATTTTTAATAATAATGTAAGTGTTGTAGAGAAAATATGATCCAGCTATTCATTAGAAAAGCAAGGCAGTAAATGGAAGAGGCATTACCTATTGAATTTGATAAAACTGAAATTCAACCCACCTCTCCTAATGAAATTAGGAAAATAATAAATTTACTCAAAAGTAAATGCTCACATGGAATTAATGTCATTTCCAACAGAGTACTAAAAGCTTGCTCCCAATAGATAAGCAGGATTCTCGGCCACATATGTAGTAGCTCACTGAAACAGGGTATTTTTCCAGATAGACTGAAATATGCTATTGTTAAATCATTGCATGAGAAAGAGAATAGGTCTGATGTTAACAACTACTGACCAGTCTCACTTCCAACAGCTTTATCCAAAATTCTTGAAAAAGTAATGTATCCAAGATTAGCATCACATATTTGTAAAAATGAAATACTAACAAAACGTGAATTTGGTTTTCAGGAAGGCTTTTCAACAGAAAATGCTATATATGCTTTAACTGATAAAATATTAAATGCATTGAATAACCGAACATAGCCCATTAGAATATTTTGTGATATCTCAAAGGCTTTTGATTGTGTGAATCATGAAATTCTTCTAGATAAGCTTAAGTATTGTGATATGAGTGGGACACTGCACAAATGGTTTAATTCGTACTTAACTGGAAGAATGCAGAAGGTTGAAGTTAACAGTACAGATAGTCTGTAAAAATCAGCAGAGTCTTCTAACGGGGGAGGTATCAAGAATAGTGTCCCACAGGGTTCAGTCTTCAGTCCCTTATTGTTCTTAATATACACATAAAAAAAAAAAGTTTTGCATCATCCCGATTCCTAAACCTCCAGAAGATAGACGTTGACTGTGGATATTGTATCACAGACACAGTCCCTTTGACTGTTCAGAGATGTCATTAAACATGCGCAAAGATGTAAACCACCATGCATCAGCTGCGCCTATAAGACGGATGGGGTCCGACAGCCGATCAGTTCGTCATTCCACTAGGAAGGAGGTACATGGCTCGTGTTGTCTGTAGTTTGACCATGCCTAGATGGTCAATACCGTGGTTCGATCGCATCCACATTGTTACTTTGTGCCAGGAAGGTCTCTCAACAACAGAAGTGTCCAGGCGTCTCAGAGTGAACCAAAACGATGTTGTCCGGACATGGAGGAGATACAGAGAGAGACAGGAACTGTCGATGACACACCTCGCTCAGGCCGCCCAAAGGCTACTACTGCAGTGGATGACCGCTATGTACGGATCATGGGTCGGAGGAACCCTGACAGCAACGCCACCATGTTGAATAAAGCTTTTCGTGCAGTCACAGGACATCGTGTTATGACTCAAATTGTGCGCAATAGGCTGCATGATGCGCAACTTCACTCCCGACGACCATGGTGAGGTCCATCTTTGCAACTGTGACACCATGCAGCGCAGTACAGATGGGCCCAACAATGTGCTGAATGGACCACTCAGGATTGGCATCACATTATCTTCAGTGATGAGTGTCGCATGTGCCTTTAACCTGACAATCATCGGAGACGTGTCTGGAGGCAACCCGGTCAGGCCGAACGCCTTAGACACACTGTCCAGTGAGTGCAGCAAGGTGGAGGTTCTCTGCTGTTTTGGGGTGGCATTATGTGGGGCCTACGTACACTGCTGGTGGTCATGGAAGGTGACATAATGGCTGTATGATACATGAATGCCATCCTCCGACCAATACTGCAAACATATCGGCAGCTTATTGGTGAGGCATTCGTCTTCATGGATGACAATTCGCATCCACTTCATGCACATCTTGTGAATGACTTCCTTCAGGATAACAATATCGTTCAACCAGAGTGGCCAGCATGTTCTCCAGACATGAACCCTATCGAACATGCCTGGGATAGATTGAAAGGGCTGTTGATGGACGACGTGACCCACCAACCATGCTGAGGGATCTACACTGAATCGCTGTTCAGGAGTAGGACAATCTGGACCAACAGTGGCTTAATGAACTTGTGGATAGTATGCAACAATGAACACAGGCATGCATGATTGCAAGAGGACATGCTACTGGGTATTAGAGGTACTGGTGTGTACAGCAATCTGGACCATTACCTCTGAAGGTCTTTCTGTATGGTGGTACAACATGCAGTGTGTGGTTTTCATGTGCAGTAAAAAGGGTGGAAATGATGTTTATGTTGATCTCTGTTCCAATTTTCTGTTCAGGTTTCGGAACTCTTGGAACCTGGTGTGTGTGTGTGTGTGTGTGTGTGTGTGTGTGTGTGTGTGTGTGTGTGTGTGTGTGTGTGTGTGTGTACTCTCCACTCTCTATTCATGAAGATGCAAAGCAAGTTCTTTTTGATAATGATAAAAGTACCCAACAAGCAAGAATCAGCTGAGGAAATTGTAAATAATGTCTTTCAGAAAATTCTTAAGTGTTTCTCTGCAAATGTTTCCTCGCTAAATTTTGAGAAAACCCAGTTTATACAATTCTGTACAGTAAATGGCATAACACCATTGATAAATATAGACTATGAACAGAGGTTTGTTGTTAAGGCAGAATACTGGGTGTGTGCATTGATGAGAAATTGAATTGGAAGAAGCATGTCAATAATCTGCTGAAACAGTTAAGTTTAGATTCTTACGCTCGTATGGTTTTTGTAAATTTTGGTGATAAACAAATCAGTAAATTAGCCTACTTTGCCTATTTTCATTCACTGTTTTCATATGTCATCATATTTTGGGGCAATTCGCCATTAAGAGAGAAAATATTCATTACACGAAAGTGTGTAATCAGAATAATAGTTGGAGCCGGTCCAAGGTCACCTTGCAGACATTTATTAAGGAACTCTGGATATTCACAGTACCTTCACAATACATATATTCACTTACGAAATTTGTGATTGAGAACCCATCCCAATTCAAAAATAACAGCAAAGTGCATAGCTACAACACTAGAAGAAAGGATGATCTTCACTATTCTGGATTCAATTTGGCACAGAAAAGAGTGAATTATGCTGCCACAAAAATCTTCGGTCATTTGCCATATAGTATTAAAAGTCTGACAGATAGCCAACCAACATTTAAAAACAAATTGAAATAATTTCTGAATGACAACTCCTCCTACTCAATAGATGAATTCTTAGATATGAAGTAGTAGCTGTAAAAAAAAAAAAAAAAAAAAAAAAAAAAAAAAAAAAAAAAAAAAAAAAAAAAAAAAAAAATTAATTGTGTAAAGAAAACTTATGTTAAAGTGACACATTCCACATCATCATGAAATGTTGTATTCGTTATCTGTGGAACAAGGATTTATGTATGTATGTATGTAAAATCTTCATGCAAATTTCTCTCACTTCTTTCCTCGTAGCTCCATATGGCATAATTGGCTTGGAACTTGGGTATACACCTTGCGCCAATAAAATTTTGGTTCAGCTTTCTAACTATTGAAATGAAGTGGTCATGTAATATTGTTCTGAACTCTCATAGTTCAGTTAATTCTTCCTCACAAAAGCAGTATGTTGAGTGCCCACCTTCTGCCCTGATACTTAATTTATAACTGACAATAGCAAAAAATTAAAACAAAGAGATCTCTCTTTCCATGGTATATTGAATTCATTTAGCATGTCTGATGACATTCTTCAGCAGTTTGGAGTATTGTCTGCAGCAAAATTCTGTAACTGGTGTGACACTCTTTCATGTTGAGATACGGCTCCTGTTTTCTCCTGCATGATATTATAATGCCATTAGTTACCTAGACTGATTGTTTATTTAATGCTGCATGTTTGCTTTCAGTGTTTTAGTGGAAAGTAACTGTCAGTCTTTGAAGGAGTTGTTCACAAACATATTTGTTGTTAAAGTTGTCTGTGTTATAGACTTTTTGCCAAATGTGCCAGCAGAGATTGGCCTTAAACGCTATGGTTGTTCCACTTATTCCCATTGTATTTTGATGAAATAAGCTTCCTGAGCCTTCTGATCAGCTTTTTATCCATGAACCATGGACCTTGCCGTTGGTGGGGAGGCTTGCGTGCCTCAGCAATACAGATAGGCATACCGTAGGTGCAATTACAACAGAAGGGTATCTGTTGAGAGGCCAGGCAAACGTGTGGTTCCTGAAGAGGGCAGCAGCCTTTTCAGTAGTTGCAGGGGTAACAGTCTGGATGATTGACTGATCTGGCCTTGTAACACTAACCAAAATGGCCTTGCTGTGCTGGTACTGCGGACAGCTGAATGCAAGGGGAAACTACAGCCATAATTTTTCCCGAGGGCATGCAGCTTTACTGTATGGTTAAATGATGATGGCATCCTCTTGGGGTAGAATATTCCGGAGGTAAAACAGTCCCTCATTCGGATCTCCGGGCGGGGATTACTCAAGAGGACGTTGTTATCAGGAGAAAGAAAACTGGCGTTCTACGGGTCGGAGTGTGGAATGCCAGATCCCTTAATCAGTCAGGTAGGTTAGAAAATTTAAAAAGGGAAATGGATAGGTTAAAGTTAGATATAGTGGGAATTAGTGAAGTTCGGTGGCAGGAGGAACAAGACTTTTGGTCAGGTGAATACAGGTTTATAAATACAAAATCAAATAGGGGTAATGCAGGAGTAGGTTTAATAATGAGTAAAAAAAAAAAAAAAATAGGAGTGCAGGTAAGCTACTACAAACAGTGTAGTGAACGCATTATTGTGGCCAAGATAGATACAAAGCCCACACCTACCACAGTAGTACAAGTTTATATGCCAACAGGCCCTGCAGATGACAAAGAGATTGACGAAATGTATGATGAGGTAAAAGAAATTATTCAGATAGTGAAGGGAGATGAAAATATAATAGTCATGGGTGACTGGAATTCGATAGCAGGAAAAGGAAGAGAAGGAAACATAGTAGGTGAATATGGAATGGGGATAAGAAATGAAAGAGGAAGCCGCCTGGTAGAATTTTGCACAGAACATAACTTAATCATGGCTAACACTTGGTTCAAGAATCATAAAAGAAGGTTGAATACATGGAAGGGGCCTGGAGATACTGGAAGGTATCAGATAGATTATATAATGGTAAGACAGAGATTCAGGAACCAGATTTTAAATTGTAAGAGATTTCCAGGGGCAGATGTGGACTCTGACCACAATCTATTGGTTATGAATTGTAGATTAAAACTGAAGAAATTGCAAAAAGGTGGGAATTTAAGGAGATGGGACATGGATAAACTGAAAGAACCAGAGGTTGTAGAGAGTTTCAGGGAGAGCATAAGGGAACAATTGACAGGAATGGGGGAAAGAAATACAGTAGAAGAAGAATGGGTAGCTTTGAGAGACGAAATGGTGAAGGTAGCAGAGGATCAAGTAGGTAAAAAGATGAGAGCTAATAGAAATCCTTGGTTAACAGAAGAGATATTGAATTTAATTGATGAAAGGAGAAAATATAAAAATGCAGTAAATGACGCAGGCAAAAAGGAATACAAACGTCTCAAAAATGAGATCGACAGGAAGCGCAAAATGGCTAAGCAGGGATGGCTAGAGGTCAAATGTAAGGATTTAGAGGCGCATATCGCTAGGGGTAAGACAGATTCTGCCTACAGGAAATGTAGACACCTTTGGAGGAATGAGAACCACTTGCATGAATATCAAGAGCTCAGATGGAAACCCAGTTCTAAGCAAAGAAGGGAAAGCAGAAAGGTGGAAGGAGTATATAGAGGGTCTATACAAGGGCGATGTTTTTGAGGACAATATTATGGAAATGGAAGAGGAGGTAGATGAAGATCATATGTGACAATGTTGACTGAAATACTCTTTCAAATTCTGAAGGTGGCAGGGGTAAAATACAGGGAGCGAAAGGCTATTTAAAATTTGTACAGAAACCAGGTGTCAGTTATAAGAGTGAAGGGGCACGAAAGTGAAGCAGTCGTTAGGGAGTGAGACAGGGTTGTAGCCTCTACCCGATGTTATTCAATCTGTATATTGAGCAACCGGTAAAGGAAACAAAAGAAAAATTCACAGTAGGTATTAAAATCCGTGGAGAAGAAATAAAAACTTTGATGTATGCCGGTGACATTGTAATTCTGTCAGAGACAGCAAAGGACCTGGAAGAGCAGCTGAACAGAATGGACAGTGTCTTGAAAGGAGGATATAAGATGAACATCAACAAAAGCAAAATGAGGATAATGGAATGTAGTCGAATTAAACTGGGTGATGCTGTGAGAATTAGATTAGGAAATGAGACACTTAAAGTAGTAAAGGAGTTTTGCTATTTGGGAAGCAAAATAACTGATGATGGTCGAAGTAGAGAGGATATAAAATGTAGACTGGCAATGGCAAGGAAAGCGTTTCTGAAGAAAAGAAATTTGTTAACATCGAGTATTGATTTAAGTGTCAGGAAGTCGTTTCTGAAAGTATTTGTATGGAGTGTAGTCATGTATGGAAGTGAAACATGAGCGATAAATAGTTTAGGCAAGAAGAGAATAGAAGCTTTGGAAGTGTGGTGCTACAGAAGACTGCTGAAGATTAGATGGGTAGATCACATAACTAATGAGGAGGGATGCAATAGAATTGGAGAGAAGAGAAATTTGTGGCACAACTTGACTAGGACGGATCGGTTGGTAGGGCATATTCTGAGGCATCAGGGGATCACCAATTTAGTACTGGAGGGCAGCGTGGAGGGTAAAAATCATAGAGGGAGGCAGAGATGAATACACTAAGCAAATTCAGAAGGATGTAGGTTGCTGTAGGTCCTGGGAGGTGAAGAAGCTTGCACAGGATAGAGTAGCGTGCAGAGCTGCATCAAACCAGTCTCTGGACTGAAGACCACAACAACAACAACTGAAATACTGCCACTGTGCAGGGAATTGTTCTAGGGAAGAATTACCTTGTTATTAACTTATCCTCAGGAAATCCTGCTCCTATGGAAAGGGCTTCCTAGCATAATTTCTCAGCTGTGAAGAGGATTTCAGGAGGCGGTATATAATAAACTGCGGTGTGGGCAGGATCAGCCATGTTTTACAATGCAGACCAGAATCTTTCTTACCTCAAGTGTCCAATGGTGTCCCACTTGCACTGGCTATGCCAGACACTTGTATCACAAATCTTCCATCAGAATGTGTGTAGCCACCTTTTAGAATTTATTCTCAATGTTTCATCAAATGTATTTCTGCTGAACAAAGGTGTTGTGTGGCTCGGAGAATGTAGTGTGTCATGCACTAGACATGAATCAGAGAACAGTGGGATAGTTTCCTGTAAACAGGTAAGTTGGTTTTTAATCAGGAATGATTCGCTCTAACTGTTAGACTGGTCCCTGGAACAACCATGCCAGTGTTGTGGAAAATGGACTGACAGGGCAACACCAGTGTCCTTGTTGGGGGCCAAATTATTTTAAGAGCTGATATGCCACTGCATCTGTTTTCCAGAAGAATACAGAGCACTGACATCCTGCAGTGGTTTGTGTGTGTTGTTAGAGAGAGTTTAAGGACAGAAGATTTGTCAGTTTCTTTTTGAGAGTATTGATAGAATGCCATTTTCCATTGCTTGATAGCTTAGTGTATCAGGGGGCAGGGGAAGGGGAGAGGGATGGGATTAGAAATATATTTCCTCAACTCACCCTATAGGAAATAACATCCAGTCTATTTTATTGCAGATCATGGCACGTCGTAAGTTCTGTGCAAAGAATTCTGATCCAATGGACCAGTGGCTGGAGTCACATGGATTTTATCGCAAGCACACAGCAAGAGATGGATCTTGTTTATTTAGAGCAGTTTCAGAACAGGTAGGTGGTGGTGGTGGTGGTGGTGGTGGTGGTGGTGGTGGTGGTGGTGGTGGTGGTGGGTAATATAAGTACAGTCAACTGGCTGGCTGTGGAGCGTGTGACCATTGAAAAGTTTTGTGACCTCCTACAAAGATTACCTGTTCCCTGGTGTATTGTATATCACTCTGCACCCCAAGCATGATGGTCAGGTCTGTGATGGTTCAGATGCCAAGCAACTGCAAAGAATATTACAGTCCTTTGGGCAGTAAAGGCCAAATGCCTGTGAGTTAAAAAGGGGAGCAAGGAAAGTAGTTCTGCTCCAGGGGGCTCACATCACTTTCGTGAGTACATGCTTGGCCAAGACAGGGTCCCAGCTCTTGTAGTACTACCTTCCTTTCCGTGTTGCAAGTCTATTTCTCCTGTTCTCTCTTTTCCCCTCTCTACCTTTCTGCTAGATGGTCTTCTTGGTGGAGATTGTGCTTTTGTGCTTGAATCTGGTCTGAGTTTTGGACACTAGCTCCCATACCCTCTGGACTTCTACAACTTACATTATTAATTATATAGTCCCCTTTTTGGGATTGACTTGGTAGTTTATAACACTACTGTCCGCTACTGCTATACCATAACCTCAAAGCTGGAGGAAGTTCGTACAGGGTGTTTCAAAAATGACCGGTATATTTGAAACGGCAATAAAAACTAAACGAGCAGCGATAGAAATACACCGTTTGTTGCAATATGCTTGGGACAGCAGTACATTTTCAGGCAGACAAACTTTCGAAATTTCAGTAGTTACAATTGTCAACAACAGATGGCGCTGCGGTCTGGGAAACTCTATAGTACGATATTTTCCGTATATCCACCATGCGTAGCAATAATATGGCGTAGTCTCTGAATGAAATTACCCGAAACCTTTGACAACGTGTCTGGTGGAATGGCTTCACATGCAGATGAGATGTACTGCTTCAGCTGTTCAATTGTTTCTGGATTCTGGCGGTACACCTGGTCTTTCAAGTGTCCCCACAGAAAGAAGTCACAGGGGTTCATGTCTGGCGAATAGGGAGGCCAATCCACGCCGCCTCCTGTATGTTTCGGATAGCCCAAAGCAATCACACGATCATCGAAATATTCATTCAAGAAATTAAAGACGTCGGCCGTGCGATGTGGCCGGGCACCATCTTGCATAAACCACGAGGTGTTCGCAGTGTCATCTAAGGCAGTTTGTACCGCCACAAATTCACGAAGAATGTCCAGATAGCGAGATGCAGTATTCGTTTCGGATCTGAAAAATGGGTCAATGATTCCTTTGGAAGAAATGGCGGCCCAGACCAGTACTTTTTGAGGATGCAGGGATGATGGGACTGCAACATGGGGCTTTTTGGTTCCCCATATGCGCCAGTTCTGTTTATTGACGAAGCCGTCCAGGTAAAAATAAGCTTCGTCAGTAAACCAAATGCTGCCCACATGCATATCGCCGTCATCAATCCTGTGCACCATATCGTTAGCGAATGTCTCTCGTGCAGCATTGGTAGTGGCGCTGAGGGGTTGCCGCGTTTGAATTTTGTGTGGATAGAGGTGTAAACTCTGGCGCATGAGACGATACGTGGACGTTGGTGTCATTTGGACCGCAGCTGCAACACGGCAAACGGAAACCCGAGGCCGCTGTTGGATCACCTGCTGCACTAGCTGCGCATTGCCCTCTGTGGTTGCCGTATGCGGTTGCCCTACCTTTCCAGCACGTTCATCCGTCATGTTCCCAGTCCGTTGAAATTTTTCAAACAGATCCTTTATTGTATCGCTTTTCGGTCCTTCGGTTACATTAAACCTCCGTTGAAAACTTCGTCTTGTTGCAACAAAACTGTGTTCTAGGCGGTGGAATTCCAACACCAGAAAAATACTCTGTTCTAAGGAATAAACCATGTTGTCCACAGCACATTTGCACGTTGTGAACAGCACACGCTTACAGCAGAAAGACGGCGTACAGAATGGCGCACCCACAGACTGCGTTGTCTTCTATATCTTTCGCATCACTTGCAGCGCCATCTGTTGTTGAAAATTGCAACTACTGTAATTTCGAAAGTTTGTCCGCCTGAAAATGTACTATTGTCCCAAGCATATTGCAACAAACGGTGTATTTCTATTTCTGCTCGTTTAGTTTTTATTGCAGTTTCAAATATACCGGTCATTTTTGAAACACCCTGTATCATGAAATTTTTATTCCAGTAATTATAGTATGAATAAGCAGAGCAGTGTTACCCTCTGAAAGGATTTTAGTTGTGTTGACCATGATATACCTAATGGAGGTGGCTTATCGGAAATGAAAATCAGAAGTACGTAAATATTTAAACAGTGTTGAACAATGTTTAACCTATCCACACTGTTCAAAGGATAAAGGAAAACAGTTGCCAGCCTAATTAGGCAAGAGAATGATTGACATTCTTGTTCAAGAAAATAGGTATGATTAACTTTAACGGACAAACACAACCTATACTTTGCCACACGAGTGCAATGAACTCTGGCACCTGAATGCAGTATGTTCACGTTAAGGTTGGAGCTAACAGATTAGAACAAACTATTTACGTAAATATAACAGATAACAAAACATACTATTGCCTTGAGGACTTAGTAAAAATAAATGGTCTCAATAACGTTTCTATTAATATTCACTGTAGAATCTTAAATTGGACATAGGTTTAATATTACTTTTCAAACAAATTCCTATCTGACATGAAATATCTATATGGTCCATAGCAAATTTAGTTACTATGCATATATTAAGTCTTTCACAACTGAACACCTTTCTACTTAGAATGAAAATTAAATGGAGTTCACTAACAGATTACTTCTCACTGTCTTTTGAATAAAGAAGTTACTGTTTTCATAGATAGTTGTCCTTCTATTAATCGTACCTGCACAGTGGTATGAAGGCCACTCTATACTTTTTGCATTTCTACAAAAGTCTGATCGCATCTTGATTATGGGAGCCTGGCATGTGGCACCGCATTGTCTTCAGCATTGCAGATGCTGGACCCGATACACCATTGTGCAGTCAGACTTGTGACAGGAGCCTTTCGGACCAGCCCTGTGAACAGCCTACTTCAGGAGACTAGTGTACCTCCCCTGCAGATCAGGTGCTAAAAACTGCTGCTCAGCTATGCAATACACATTCATCCTTGGATCAGCCTTGACTTCTCCTTTGGACCAAAATACTCAATAGAACCTGTGGTTTTCTGCCGCCTGTTCCTGGGTGTGTTTGACACATTTCTGAAGTGAGATGTGGTGTACCCTGACATCTCTATGGTTTTGCCTGCTACGTTCCCTGCTGAACAGATTTGTGTAGTGGCAAGGCAACATCTCATGTTATGTGTGTGAATGAGAAATAAATAACGTAAGCCGTGTTTGAATGTGAACCTCCCGAAATCATTTTATTCCGTGTCGTAATTTATGTCATAGCTGCTAATCAAATGTGGGTATGGAGCATGAATGACTAAAAGTTGGTAGCCTTTCGAGCTGATATGTCCCTTTTGTCCACGGCACTTTATCTGCCCGCACTGTTGTTAGAACATGGTTGACGCTCCCACAGGGGGCAAATTTGAACTCCGAATGCAGAATGGAGGTGTATATGTTTGACCGGTAACTCTGTCTGTCTGCCCCAACATAGTTCTCAAACGAAAGTTCAGATTTTAAAGCTGTACTTTTATTTGAAAGCTGGTTTAATCTGGATGGCTCTTAGCTATATTTCTGAAAGTCTGTTCAGCCGTTTAAATTTCATCAGTTATATGAAGTAAAAATGTTTTCCACCAGCGTGCTCTCTTGAAATACGTTACGTAGTCCATAAGAACTACATCAAGTTATGTAGTACCAGATTGTAGAGCTCAAAAAGATGTGCCTAAATGAAAGATTACGGTTGAACGAAAATGATGATTTCTTTTGTCTTCTGAAGTCGCCTGTTTCAGCACCTACAAAGTAGAAAAAGTGTGACTGTGACTCAACTGTGAAAGACAAACACATCCTCTCGCCAACTTTTTGTGGTTCTTTTTGAAGTCTACAATTCATTACTAAAGCAAATGATTTTGCTCTAATAGTTTAAGCAGCATACTGCAAGAGAGCATGACGGCAGCCCACTTTCTTGCGACTTGACTTACAATTATAGCCACAGCTTATTTCTTGTGCTACCTAACGTAGCTAAATATATACTGATAGATAGTAAATGCCTATATCTGTGAGTTAAACAAAGAAACCTGTAAATCGCATAAGTGGTTCTCTAGTTATAATTGCGTATCTGCATGTCTGTTTGTGAATTCAGTCTTCGTAGTCCATGATTCAGACAGGTCATGTCTATGTCTTTTTCAATTTGTATCAATTTACCTTTTTAGCCATCGCTG
The DNA here is from genome assembly GCF_021461395.2 of Schistocerca americana. Classification (NCBI taxonomy): domain Eukaryota; kingdom Metazoa; phylum Arthropoda; class Insecta; order Orthoptera; family Acrididae; genus Schistocerca; species Schistocerca americana. The sequence goes on along the minus strand of NC_060130.1, from coordinate 851,625,479 downwards.
CCTCACAGAGAGGCAAACAAACAATCCAACAGGCACTTTCGGAATTCTCATTCAACAATATTACTCACTCACTCAATGTACGTCAGTCGCTTGCAGTTCAGTTGTTGTTCTGCTCAGAACCAACAGCATTGTTTTGGTTTGTTCATAGTGTTTATTTACATATTGTGACTGTGAGTGGACATGAGAGTTTAATGGTTATGTATACCTCCACAAAAATTAGTGACGTCTTTAAACCTAAAAGACAAAAAGTTAGTGAGCAACTGCAGCTGGAGAAGAAGATGCAAACAACAAGGCAGATGATCTTTCTCCTAAGACGTCATCGCTAAATGAAAATATCTGTAAGTTGGCTGATATGGATACGGACAAAACATCTATAGACAGTAATGATAATTGTAATGATGACGAAAAGCCAGATTGTTGGTCTATCGAACAATGTACAGATTATAAAGCTAAAAACCCGTGGTTAATTATTAAAAAAAAGCTAGGTTACCAAGTTTGTAGAAGTGTATCTACACTAGATGCTGAAAAAAGGAAAGATTTAAAACTGAGTGAGCAATGGGTTTTAGGAACTGTAAGCTCATATGGGACAAATAAAAAAGATCAACTAACGCCTCTTCAGAAAAAACTATTTGATCACCGAAAGTCTCAAGCTCATGGTTTAGTGAACAAAATCCAGACTAACGCAGAAAAACATCATATTCAGAACTCAGTTGCTTCCATGGTAAAGGAACAAGAAGTTGTTACTGAGAGTGTATTTCGCACAGCTTATAAGCAAGCAAAGTTAAATAGATGATTTTATGAGTTTGAGACAGAAATTGATCTCCAAATTAAAAATGGTTTGGATATGGCCCGGATACTACATTCAGATGTTCTTTGCTCTAATATAGCGCTTGATATTTCTGACCAGATCTAATAAATAATTTAATAAAGAGTGACTCCAAATTTTCACTTCTTTTGGATGAAGCCACTTCTCTTTCAAACAAAAACGCTTTGATTGTATACTTTAGAACCTTGTTAAAAGGAATGGAAAACCCCATGACAATTTTTTGACGCTTTTTGAGCTAAATGACACAACACTATCTGGTATCTTAAAAGAACATTTAAAGCAGTTAGAATCACTAGGTCTAGGCTATGACTTTTTGAAAGACCATTTAATAACTTTGACTTGCGATGGAACTTACGTCATGTTAGGAAAAAAGTCTGGCCTCGCAAAGCAGGTGATGGAAATGTTTCCAAACTTATTCATCTGGCATTGTTTGAATCATCATTTAGAACTCGTCGTGCGCGACACGATAGAAGAAGTGGCGAGAATGAATCACTTTAAAATATTCATGGGTAAAGTTAGAAATATCTTCAGCTGCTCTACGAAAAGCATCAGGGAGCTGGCGGTTGTTGCTAAAGGTTTGGAGCAAGAAATTTTAAAAATCTGTTGTGTGCTCGACTCTCATTGGGTGGCCTCCAGTTTATTGGCAGTAAAAGCTGTATGGAAAGATTTTTGGCTCTGTACAGTCATTTTTTTAGAAGCATCAGAGGACACGAAATGGGACTCAAAACGGTCTACTTACAAAGGGCTTCGTAATACATTGTCATCTACATCTTTTGTCTCCAACCTAGCTGTAATGTATGATGCCTTAGAAGAGTTGGCCGATCTATTCCTACAGCTTCAAATATCAAGTGTAAACCTTGTTCAAGCTTACGATGACATTAGACTTCCAATAAAAGTGTTTGAAAGTCAGGTTGATGCAATGGGACAACATGCAAATGTAGCTAACATTGCACTGGAAAATATGAACTTTCGATGTGTCAAATTTTCTGAAAGAACAAATATTTCCAAGATTACTGATAAACACTTTTTCACAACTTGGCAAATAATTTGTCATCCAGGCTGTTGTTGTTGTTGTTGTTGTTGTTGTTGTTGTTGTTGTCGTCTTCAGTCCTGAGACTGGTTTGATGCAGCTCTCCATGCTACTTCATCCTGTGCAAGCTTCTTCATCTCCCACTACCTACTACAACCTACATCCTTCTGAATCTGTTTAGTGTATTCATATCAACAGTCAATGCATCTGAAAGCTACAATGTTGTTATGAATGACAGGAAGGTCATTCACCCCAATTCTGGCCTAAAAACATATTTATCACTTAAGGAGAAAATGAGAATTTTTGGAATGTGTGAAAGATTTAAAATTAATAGTCCTTGTGAAATAATAAGACTTCAAGGAGTACAATCAGGGTCTGAAACCAGTACTAAGCGGAGAAACTCCAACTATTCTTGTACAGCCACCAGTGTTAAAAAAATTCTTATCAGTAATAAACAGGATTGCAGTGTCGAATGTGGAGTGTGAACGTGACTTTTCTGCAATGAACTTAATTCTGACACCACTGAGATCTTCATTCTACATCAGCACTGTTTGTAGTTTATTACGCATCAGACTTGTGGGACCACCTGTAGCTAGATATGAACCTGGGCATCATGTAAAGTCTTGGCTGGTGAAGGGATATCATTCTGCACTTGCTACTCAGTCAAAAGCACGAAATGATAGTGTATAATGAAGACAATACTGTATTATGGAAATGTTTTTCTTAATCCATCTCAAACTGTTTGTGATTGATTTCACACTGCTTACTTTTTCTTCCTTTGTTTGAGCCACAGAGTATGAACTTAGTTAAAACTGTGAGCTCAGTTAAAATTCAATATGTCCTAAAAAGGTACTTTTTAACAATAAATATAAAACGTATATTCTGTATAAACTGACTGGTCATATGCCACTGACTTTTGTCAGAATAACAAAATGGCTCTGAGCACTATAGGACTTGACTTCTGAGGTCATCAGTCCCCTAGGACTTTAGAACTACTGAGACCTAACTAACCTAAGGACATCACAGACATCCATGCCTGAGGCAGAATTCGAACCTGTGACCGTAGCAGTCGTGTGGTTCCGTTAGAATAACAGATGTTTGTCATTTTAAGTACCGAGCGAGGTGGCGCAGTGGTTAGCACACTGGACTTGCATTTGGGAGGACGACAGTTCAATCCCGCATCTGGCCATCCTGATTTAGATTTTCCATGATTTCCCTAAATTGCACCAGGCAAATGCTGGGATGGTGCCTTTGAAAGGGGATGGCTGACTTCCTTCCCCATCCTTCCTTAATCCGATGAGACCGATGACCTCGCTGTTTGGTCTCTTTCCCCAAACAATCCAATCCAATCATTTTAAGTTAATATGCTATGTTGAAAGTGTAATAAAATTTAAAGTGAAGTATTTAAACAAAGTTGTATACCCTGAGGTCACAGATATATACTGTATGTTGACAGGACTCATTATTTTATAACTGAAGGGAAATTCAATTCATACATCGGATTACAAAATTGTAATCTCAAAATTAGTGCTGAATATGATTTATTATTAATGTGGCATTCTTGATTTGGAATCATTTGTAATTTTATCATAAATGAGTTAACAGGTCGATACTCAATCCAACCAATTCAGTTTATTGGTCATTAGCATTTTAATTGTTGAATGGCAAATTGAACCAAAAATCTGCTAACAAGGGAACCTCCCAATCGCACCCCCCTCAGATTTAGTTATAAGTTGGCACAGTGGATAGGGCTTGTAAAACTAAACACAGATCAATCGAGAAAACAGGAAGAAGTTGTGTGGAAATATGAAAAAATATACAAACTGAGTAGTCCATGCGCAAGATAACCAACAACAAGGAAATAGCAAGCTCAGGAGTGCCGTGGTCATGTGGTTAGCGTGAACAGCTGCGGACAGAGAGGTCCTGGGTTCAAGCCTTCCCTTGGGTGAAAAGTTTAACTTTTTTTCAGTTTATGTGACAAACGCTTATGTTTTCATCACTTTTTTGGGAGTGATTATCATATCCACAAGAAAACCTAAATCTGGCAAGGTAGAAGAATGTTTTTACCCATTCGCCAAGTGTACAAGTTAGGTGGGTTGACAACGTATTCCTGTCATGTGACGCACATGCCGTCACCAGTGTTGTATAGAATATATCGGACGTGTTTTCCTGTGGAGGAATCGGTTGACCTATGAACTTGTGATCAAATGTTTTCGGTTCCCATTGGAGAGGCACGTCCTTTCGTCTACTAATCGCACAGTTTTGCGGTGTGGTCGCAAAACACAGACACTAAACTTATTACAGTGAACAGAGACGTCAATGAACGAACGGACAGATCGTAACTTTGCAAAAATAAAGAAAGTAAACTTTTCACCTGAGGGAAGAATTGAACCAAGGACCTCTCATTCCGCAGCTGCTCACGCTAACCACGGGACCACGGCGCTCCTGAGTTCACACTCTCCTTGATGTTGTATATCTTGCACATAGACTACTCAGTTTATATATTTTGCTTATTTTTTCATAGTTCCACACAACTTCTTCCTGTTTTCTCGATTGATCTGTGTTTAGTTTCTCAAGGGCTATCCACTGTGCCAACTTATAACTAAATCTGAGGGGGGTGTGATGGGGAGGTTCCCTTGTAAGATGCGGGATACTTAATGTTCTGAACTAGTGCTTGAAACAGTGTAACATCTTCGTCCAGCCCACTGGAATAAAATTGTTTAAATAATGGTGTAATGTACAAACCAATTTTTTTATATACACAGTATGTTATTGGAAATGAAAAAGTAATTTTAACAGAGCTATAATGGAAGTCAAGAAGCTTTCATATTTTTGTAAAATGTTCTCCGAAGATGGATGATTATTATGAGTGCGACCTTGATTGAAATGGTTGACTCTGCTGTGAAACTGATTTTCATTTAAGTGCATGTTTATTTTTGTAATAGTTCTCTCCAATGCCAAATGTGTCGATTGCCTTTCATACAAGATGTATTCTACGTGTAAAACCTTTTTTCAGTCAGATTGCAGCAAATGTGTTAACATTTATGATAACCAGGTCCCTTTTGATTGTTTGTGGTTTAAAAAATAAATATTCAGTTTGCAGCGGCTACTCATGAAATATGTTTTTCTTAGTTAAGACAGTATGGGCTTATAGCAAAGAACAAATCTGTCATCTCTATGAAGAGTTTCTCACTTTCTGACTATTGTAACGTAATGTATATAGTCACAGAATTTCCCAGTTTAATGGTTAGTTCTGAATAAAATTAGTCATTTTTTATCAGATCTCTCTTTAATTGCTGTTGCTAACAACAAAATCCTACGATCCTTGAATTTTCATAATTGTTTTCCAGCAATTAATTTCTGTATATATTTGAGTAAATTATTTTTGTGTGAATCTGTGCTATAGACAGAAAAAGCGTTTCTTCGGTAATGCTCACTGCAGGAAGCAAGATATTGAAATATTTAAATTACATGGCATTTTCCACAACTATTCTTTCGTTTAGAAACAATACCCATTGGTGCGTGTTTTATGGTCAGGCATATTACAGTTTTGTTATAGAAGTAATCTTATTTAAACTAATTTCTGTGGGGTCATAATAGCCTGTGTTCTGTGTTTACAATCGTGAGCAGAACAAAAGGTAATGTTCATTGAGCGATTTGGTAGACAGTACTGACAATAGTTGAATCCAATGTTTTAGCATCGTGCAGTGTCACAACAGCAGTTAAGCTTACATTCCGTATAGATTCAGAATTACTTCCCAAATTACAATGCTTAATAAGTTTCACTGGCATTTTTCAAGCACACTTCATGTTTTAGTTTGATTACAGAGAAATAATCAGTAGATGCAGAAAGAAAGAAAGAAAGAGATGAAACTGACTTTCTGAGTTAAGTGCAAAAGATCTCTCATGATACCACTGAGAAGCGGTTCTCTGCGTGCCCAATCATTCAAGCCGGCCGACTTGGCCGAGCGGTTCTAGGCGCTTCAGTCTGGAGGAGTGGTAGAAGGGGGCATGTTCCGGCACCTAAAAGTTTAGAAATTAAGCACTGCTCCTCTCTGTGTCTTAGAGCACATTAGCCTCGTTGGCCACTTGATAGATTGGAGGGGTGTCTCATTGCCTGCTCAGACCCAAGGGGCCCATGGATGCCGTTGATCAGTGGTCTAGCCTGGATCCTACCTTCGCACATTTTTTTAAATTCTTCTTATCTTTCGTGAGATTTTTATCCTGTCTGTGTAACCAGTTTCCTTCTGGTACTGGAGGGTGTGGAAGTACTGGATGGATGCAGATGGTGCGCTTTTGTTTGGCTGCTATTTGGGAATGAGGCTCACTCTGTAGCTATCAATCTTCAGAAGATGCTGAGTTACCATTAACTATCTTGTGGCAGATTGTGTAGGTGCTTCAGGCATAGAGGTTCTTGTCTGATCAGCAGTCACTAGTATTCTACAGCTACCTATGAAAATGGCATTTGTAAATAACTTGCAAACAATAAAGTCACTTTGGATGTGTATGAAAGCAGACTTAGGGGCACTTTGGGTACAAAAATTATGTCTCCAGGATGTGAGTCTTCAAGTGATATCTTTGCTAACGAAGCTCAGAATGGTTAAAAATTCAACGAGTACAGGAGAGACTATTCCAGATTGGATTTTGATATCAGTTAATTTATTAATATTAAAATGTATTACATTATATACTATATTAATATTGAAAATTGCTGCTGCAGCTAATGCCAGTCTTCATTGACGGATCTGAACAATACTAAAAGGTTGACACCTGGGGTTCCCCTGTTAGTGTCCTGTAAATCCACTTGCAAAATTAGTGCTCTGTCTGTGATGGAGCGATATGGGGCATTACACTGGAGGAGTTAGCCATGAAATGTGTCATATGCATAGAATGTTTAAGTGTACTGTTAGCCATCTCATGCATGGACTTGGCAGAGAATTTCATCCAGTCCATTCAGGAGACCCCACTTCAGCTAAAACTTCCGTGGAAATTGGTGGTGTTCTGCTGGGTAACAGGATATGTGGGAATTAAAGGCAACAAACGTGATACAGCAGCTGTGGAGACGTGCGATATCTGCAGTTCCACATTGTTGGGTCCCTCAGGTATCTTAACTCGTAGAGGCCCCCCAAGTGACTCGGGGACTCACTGTTCTTTCATGAATTAGTGTACGGCGCTCTTGGAGACCCGAGCTGTTGCAGCTCATTCTTCCTTCCCAGGCTGCATTTCCTTCATTGTGCCCCTCCCTCCTCATCCTCACTCCTTCCCCACTGCCCTCTCCTTCGACTCTCTCTGTTTCCTTATTTATGTTGACCTGGCTATCCATCCGATTCCCTGTATTCCTTGTAGTTTTGTGCTTCTTGCCTGTTCTCTTTCGTCCTTTTTTGCTGTTTCTGGTCCATCCTTGGGGTTTTATCTCGTTAGGGGAAGAGCTTCCTCCCTAGCATCTACATTGAGGTTGGGGTTCCCCCCCTATTCTTCCCATCTTCCTTCCCTGCTCTTGCTCCCCTCCACCAGGCTAGGTCACCAACATGTGTACATGTGTAGCTGTTATGCACCCATATGGTTGAGCCCCCTGACAACACAAGGATCACATTACTGATACCTGAGCTGTTCCCTCCCCATATATGCCAGAGTGGTTGCTTCTCATCCTGGAGCATCAGAACTCCCAGCAATGGTGCCGTGCATGGCTTTCCTTGCTGTGGCTGGGTGGCATCCATAGGGAGAGCCCCTGATCGGAGTGCATGGTATCAGGGCAGATGCTTGGCACAGGAAGTGTATCAAGCTGCAAGAATCTGGCCGTCTTTGCATGTGGTAAAAGATAATTGAATGCTACTTCGTATGACCCTGCAGCCTTCCCTTCTGTGGCTACACCCTGGAAGGAGGTCCATGCTCGCCATCTTGGGATGAAACACTTTCCTCACTATCTGGTCTGTACTAGTACAGACGGGGACACATTCTTCACCACAAAGCTGCTGTTTCTTGCAGAAATATCAAGGAGAAGTTTGGCGAAGTGGTGTCTTTCAGTAAGATGTGGTTCGGCTCTCTGTTGATCAAAGCTGCTGCTGCCCAATCTGCACATCTTCGTACTTGTGATCATCTTGGTGCTGTCCCAGTGTCTATTACCCCTCACCAATCACTGAATATGGTCCAGGAAGTGATTTTTCATTGGGATCTCATCCTGCGAACCGATGAACTCCAGGGTAATCCGGAGTGACGTGACATACGTGATGTGTGCAGATGGGTCGTAAAGATAACCTCACCAATACCAGCGCCTTTATTCCGTCTTTGAACGGAGATAGTCTGGTGCCACATGCTGTGGGATTTGAATCCCCACCAGACGTCATGCACGTCGAAGACCCCTAGAGGTGTCTGTACCATCGCGCCGTAAGCTGTGGCGGCACGCACCTCCTGGTCCGCATTTAGTGTGAGGGTGCCACAGTGGAACACGTGGTAAAGTGGCCAATAGCGGCACTCCCGATAGAGTACTTAAGCGCCTGCCTCTCGCTCAGCCAGCCAGTCTAATCTTGCGTACGTCTCTGGACACATCGCCTCACGTTAGACAGCTTACGTATTTTCTTGTCCTGCGTATGAGTGGACGTGGTTGTTAGGTTCCTTGTGACTCCATTGTTTCGATCTTGTTGTTGTTCGTTCTGTCCTTAGTTGGTCATGTACATCCTATCCTGTTGTATTGTTGTTTGCGGGTCGCTCCGTGGGTCGCACCACGCCTTCCGTCACTTCAACCCCGCGACCGTTCCAGTTGCAGTTACAATAGGTAGCCTCCCAGAGAAGGTAACAGTCATCTGTTACTGATGTGATGTAAAGCCGTACATCCTGCCACCAATGAGGTGCTGTTGGTGCTGGTTTTGGGCATATATCAGTGTCGGTTAGAATGTCAGTGACAGAGCACCTTGAGTTCCTGCTGCCAATAAGGCGAGTACACTGTTTGTTTGTTGCATGTTTTTACGAGCTCCAAACAGGAGCAACTTGTTTCAGTTATCTGTGTAGCTACTAGTTTATTTTTGTAATTTATTGTGTGTTTGAGTCATCCACCCTGTTCCAGAGGAAGCTCTTTGTCCTACAAGATCTGGGCATTCACATAGGGTGGGTTTGCTGGTACTTGGAAGCTCCAATGTTAGGCATGTAATGCGGCCCTGTAAGAACATGACTGCCAAGGAGGTGAAGGAAGCCAGTGTGCACTCTTTGTGCATACTGGGAAGGAGTCATTCTGGATGTGGAAAGGGTGCTTCTGGGTGCCATAAAGAGTACAGGGTGCAACCAACTGGTGGCTGATGTTGGTACCAGTGACGTGCGTCACACTGGATCAGAGGAGATTCTCTCGGAAGAGACTGGGCAGTTTTTAGGGTAGATGGTCTCAGGAAACGACAGAATAGGCAGGCGTCTGTCTAAAAGGGAGCAGGTAAAACACAGAAAGTTAGTTGTAGAAACAATCGGTATTGTAGTTGTAAATTATTGTATTTGTGTTGGGTAAGAGCCACAGATACAAGCCCTAATAGAAAGCACTGAAGCTTAAATAGTTAATGGTACAGAAAGCTGGCTAAAGCTGGAAATTAGTTCAGTTGAAATTTTTTCAAATGACCAAACAGTCTTCAGAAAGGATAGATTAAATACAGTTGGTGGTGGAGTATTTATTGCTGTCAGTAGTAGTTTACCTTGTGTAGTATTGGTAGAGGTTATACTTGACAATCTGACTAAACTATTAATTGGATTGTTTTACTGACCTCCAACTCAGAAGATACAGTTGCTAAACAGTTCAAAAGAAATTTGAGTCTCATTTCAAATAGGTACCTCACTCATACAATTATAGTCGGTGGTGACTTCAATCTACCCGCGATATGCTGGAAAAATTATATATTTAAAGCCGGCAGCAGGCATAAAATGTCGTCTGAAATTGTACTGAGTGGTTCCTCAGAAAATTATTTTGAACAATTAGTTCATGAGCCCACCTGAAGCATAAATGGTTGCTAAAGTGTACTTGACCTCTTACCAACAAATAATCCTGGACAAAGTGGGGAGCATCATGACAGTTACAGGGATTAGCTACCACTAGGCAGTTGCTGCTAGGCTGAATACTGTAGTACTCATAACCATCAAAAAAGCTATTTAAAAAAGCTGATAAAAATGCTCTTAATACCTTTTTAAGACACAGTCTCCACTCCTTCCAATCTGATCATGTAAGTGTAGAAAAGATGTGGAATGATTTCAAAGAGTGTCGATGGCAGTTGAGAGATATATATCACATAAATTAATAAGTGATGGTACTGATCCCCCATGGTACACAAAGCGGGTCAGATGACTGTTGCAGAAGTAACAAAAAAGCATGCCAAATTTAAAAGAACTCAAAATCCCCAAGATTGGCAAAGTTTTACAGAAGTTCGAAATATAGTGTGTACTTCAATGCGAGATACTTACAATAATTTCCACAACAAAACTCTGTCACGGAATCTGGCAGAAAACCCAGAGAGATTCTGGTTGTACATAAAGCACACCAGTGGTAAGATGTAATCAATACCTTCACTGCGCGCAAGCAACGGTGAAGTCACTGATGACAGTGCCATTAAAGCAGAGTTATTAAACACAGTTTTCCAAAACTCCTTCACCAATGAAGACGAAGTAAATATTCCTGAATTCCAATCGAGAACAACTGCCAAAATGAGGAGAAACGTAGAAGTGGATGTCCTCGATCTAGCGAAGCAGCTTAAATCGCTTAATAAAGGCAAGGCCTCTGGTCCAGATTGTATACCAGTCAGGTTCCTTTCAGAGTATGCTGATACAATAACTCCATAATTAGCAATTACATACAACCGCTTGCTCATAGAAAGATCCATACCTGATGACTGGAAAATTGCTCAAGTCACACCGATACCCAAAAAGTGAAATGGGTGTAATCTTCTGAATTACACACCCATATCACTAACATTGATTTGCAGTAGGGTTTTGGAACATATGCAGTGTTCGAACATTATGAAGTACCTCAAAGATAACAATTGATTGGCACATAGTCCGCACGAATTCAGAAAGTATCATTCTTGTGAAACACAACTAGCTCTTCATACACATGAAGTAATGAGTGCTATCGACAGGGGATGTCAAATTGATTCCGTATTTTTAGATTTCCAGAAGGCTTTTGACACTATTTCTCACCAGTGTCTTCTAACCAAACTACGTGCCTATGGAATATCACCTCAGTTGTGCGACTGTATTTGTGACTTCCTGTCTGAAAGGTCACAATTTTTAGTAATAGATGGAAAGTCATAGAATAAAACAGAAGTAGTATTCAATGTTCCCCCAAGGAAGTGTTATAGGCTCTATATTGTTAATGATCTATATTAACGACATAAGAGACAATCTGAGTAACCCTCTTAGATTGTTTGAAGAAGATGCTTTCATGTACCACCTTGTAAAGTTATCCGATGACCTAAATGAATCGCAAAATGATTTAGATAAGATATCTGTATGGTGCGAAAAGTGGCAATTGACCCTGCATAAAGAAAAGTTTGAAGTTATTCACATGAGTTCTAAAAGAAATCCATTAAATTTAGATTATGCAGTAAGTCATACAAATCTGAAGGCTGTAAATTAAACTAAATACTTAGGGATTACAATTACAAATAATCTAAACTGGAACGACCACATAGATATCGTTTTGGGTAGAGCAAACCAATGACTGCAATTCATTGGCAGAACACTTAAAAGGCACAACAGGTCTACTAAAGAGACTGCTTACACCACACTTGTCTGTGTTATTCTGGAGAACTGCTGTGCGGTGTGGGATCAGCATCAGGCAGGACTGACGGATGACATTGAAAAAGTTAAAAGAAAGGCAGCTTTTTTGTATTACCCGGAATATGGGAGATAGTGCCACAGACATGATACCTGAATTGGAGTGGCAATCATTAAAACAGACGTTTTTCATTCGGTGGGATCTTCTCATGACATTTCAATTGCCAGTTTTCTCCTCAGATTGCAAATACATTCTGTTGGTACCCACTTACATAGGGAGAAATGATCATCACGATAAAATAAGAGAAATCGGGGCCCGCACAGAAAAATTTAAGTGCTCGTTTTTCCTGCACACTCTTCGAGAGTGGAATGGTAGAGACACAGCTTGAAGGTGGTTCATTGAACCCTCTTTCAGGCATTTTGTTCTGAATAGCAGGGTAATCACGTAGATGTAGATCTTTCCACTGTACAGGGGACCGTCTGTGTGGTGACTGTGGACACCCACTCCATGAGGGAAGCCCCTGTGTTCTGCCACTTGGGTGTTTAAATCGTCATGATCACTACTCTCCATGATAGCCAGACTGCTCAGTTTACAAAATAGAAAAGAAGATCAAAGAGTAAAAGTTCTTCAATTGGCTAACTTATGCTGAGGCTCGCAAAAAATGTGACAGACTCCACCCAGTGTAGATTTCTTCTACTTTTGCCTCTGTTACATCCTTTCTCCTCCCACCTCTTCCTTACCCTGGTCCCACCCCCATCCCATTCTCGTCTCCCCCTCCCTCTTCTCTGCAGTTTCCCCTGCTAGGAATGGTAAATTTCCTCCCTGGGAATGTACACCTCTTCATCCCAGGTTTTGTCAAAGTTCCATAGCCCTCTAGGCTGCCAATGACAATCAACAGTCCAGGGTCTTACGCTGCGGGGTGCTCTTTGTACTGATTCATTGGTCCTTGCAGAACATGTCGCGACACACTTTGCGATAGCATTGACTTCCTCTTCCTGTCGTTGAAGAAACCCCCTCTGTTTAAAGACCCACCGAGCTGAAGCCTATAATGAACTCTTCACCGAATGGGAATTCGTGCAGCCTCTTGCCTCTTCACATCACATGGCCCCAGGCCCAGATTCCATCCACAACCAGATGATCCAGAACTTTGACATTACTCAGAGGGAACATCTACTCAGGGTCTTAAATCGCATTTGGGTCAAGGGTGCCTTCCTCTTGCAGTGGCAAGACAGCATGTTATCCACATCCTTAAGCTTGGCAAGAACCCAGTGTCTCGACAGTTACTGATTGAATAGCCTGATCAGGAAGGATGATCTAAAACTGACCATTTACTCTGATTGGAAACAGCAATCTGACAGGCATTTGCTATACGCCAACACCTTTTCACAGTCTTCTTTGACATCACTTCACTTAGTTCCTATCGTTCCCTCTGCAGCTTCTCTCTCGATTGGCCTTTTCCAGGTCTATTTGGGGTGACCATGTTTTCGAACTCCTTGAGAGTTCCAGTCCCATGCCACCCTTTCAGCAGCACCATCTGGTTTCCTAAATGTATGCTCATTCCAGTTCCATTTTCTTTCCTTGATTTGCATATTGAGTGGTTGCTGATTTGTCTCTATCCAATGATCTTCATTTGCCATTATATCTGGCCATCTCACATTTAAAATACACCGGAGACAGCAGTTGATAAAACTTGGAGCCGTTTTTTCTTTTTCTCTCTTTTTTTTTTTTTTTTTGTGTGCGCGTGGTTAGTCATTTTCCAAGCTTCGCAGTCATACAACAGAACAGCCTTCACATTGCTATTGAAAAGCCAGAGTTTGGTCTTGTTTGAGATGTTCCTACATCTCCAAATGGGGTACAGTTGTACAAACACACCATTTGCTTTGCGGATGCGACTACGGACATCGACTTTGGTGCCTCCTGTAGTCATGACTATAATTCTGAGATAGAGGAAAGATTTGACATGTTCTACGTCCTCTTCATTAATGCCCAGCTTAGTCATGATGGTTGAATTTATCCAAATTTCTTTGGTTTTGCGAACATTGATCTTGAGGCCTGCAGCTTCTGCCTCTCTCTGTAACCTGGCCAGTTTCTCTTTGATGTCTCGATATCATTGTGCCATTAAGCAGAGGTTGTCTGGGAAATCTAGATCTTTGAGCCTATCCTGCATCCCCCATTGCACACCTGTCTTCTGTCCCCTCATCACACTCTTCATTACATGGTCCAACACCAAAAGAAATAGTGTTGGTGAAAGAATACACCCTTGTTGTAATCTTACTTTTAAAGGCTCTGTTAGTTCTCCATTATGTAGTTCTTGGCATTCGTAGTCTTCATACATTTCCTTGATGGTGTTAATAATCTTTGTTGGAATGCCATATTTTGCAAGTTTCCAAAGTCAATAAAGGTAAGGTAGAAAGTGTTTTGCCACTCTACGGTTTGTTCCACAATAATTCTGAAAGTATTGATTAGGTCCACACAGCTTCGATGTTTTATAAAACCTACGTGCTCTCTCCTCAGTTGTGCTTCCTCGAAAGTACCTTACTTGGTATTGACAATAGGGTAATGCCCCACCAGTTGTTGAAGTTAGCAACATCTCCTTTTTTGGGTATTTTCACGATAATACCTTGTTTCCAGTCTGTTGGCAGTTTCTCTTCTCTCCATATCTCCTCTAAGAGGATGTACAATAACTCACAATAGTGTACAACTCTGTTTTCAGCATCTCAGATGTTATATTATCTGGTCCTGGTGCCTTCCCATTCTTGATCTGTGTCAGCGCTATATGAATTTCTGCTTTTGTAGGTGCATTTACACCAATGCTGGAACTAGGATCATTGTATTAAGTTTCTTTTTGTTGTTCTACCTCACTGCCAAGATCTCTATTTAGAACTTTGCTAAAAATGCTCCTTTTACCTACGTGTTAGTTCATGTGTAGTTAGTATCTCACCTTTCTTATTCCTTACTGCTCAGTTCCTCTGGAAGCTTTTCATTGAGAGCATCTTAGTGATACCATATAGTTCTTTCACATCCTCCCTCCACACTGCCTGTTCTGCTCCATCAGCCTGTTCATCTATCCATCATCTGTGGTCTCTTCTCACACGCCTTTTCACTTCCTTATCTGCTGCTCTATAATCAGTTCGTGCCTGTGCTTTTTGTTGTCTGGTCCTGCTTTGGTTTACTCTTCCCGTGGCCTCCTTTCTATGGGTGATCTTCCTCCAGGTATGTTCGGACACCCAATCTCTCAACAGACAGCCGCTGTGGCCAAGCGGTTCTAGGCGCTTCAGTCCAGAACCGCACTGCTGCTACAGTCACAAGTTCGAATCTTGCCTCAGGCATAGATGTGAGATGTCCTTAGGTTAGTTAGGTTTAAGTAGTACTAAGTTCTAGGGGACTGATGACCTCGGATGTTAAGTCCTGTAGTGCTTAGAGCCATTTTTTTCTCAACAGACGATTTTTAAAGCCAAGTTGTCTCTCACTTACTTGCACAAAAGTATTCTTAACTTCTATC
Organism: Schistocerca americana; assembly: GCF_021461395.2. Taxonomy (NCBI): domain Eukaryota; kingdom Metazoa; phylum Arthropoda; class Insecta; order Orthoptera; family Acrididae; genus Schistocerca; species Schistocerca americana. Next base: position 851,610,379 of record NC_060130.1, on the reverse strand, counting down.
CACTTTTTCTCCATGTCCTTATGCTTTGTCATCTCCAGTTCCACCGTGTGGAATCTATTCAGGAGTTCCAGCTGGAACCCCTCAGCTATCTGTGGATCTTTCAGTTTACCTATGTCGAATCTTCTATTTATTGGCTCGAATTTCTTTCTGAAAGCCACAATCTGCATTCGGAAACTGGAAGTAACAAGATGGTGGTTGCTTTTTGCATCTTGTCCTCTTCTATTCCGTACATCTTCCAGGCTCTTCCTGAACTTCCTGGATACTGTGATGTGGTCAATTTGATTTTCTGTAATACGCTCTAGGGATGATACCCATGTTATCTTATTATTATGATATCTCCGATGAGGAAACAAGGTCCCCCCCTCCCATTCCAAGGTCATGGTTTGAGCAGAAGTCACTAAATCTTTCCCCATTATCATACATTTTACCCAAGCTATGTTCCCTCATTATCTATTCCAGTGCATCATTGTCATCTCCCTCCTTGGCCTTTGTCTCCCATAACAATGAGGATATCTTTCTTGCTCACTTTCCTTACAGTCTCTTGTAGCAGATAATAGAACTCTTCCTCCTTCTCAATATCTGATGTCTCTGTGGGGGCATAACCTTGGATGAGGGTCACTTTCAGATCTTAGTCTTAAATCTGGTGGCCATGATCCTACTAGACATAGGTCTCCATACTAGAAGGCTCTTCTTTGCTGCCTCGGTCAACAATAGCCCAACTCCATCCCAGTGTTCCTCTTCCTCTACACATCCTGAGTATAAAAACTTAATTCCATCCAATGTCTGTATTTCACCAAACTCTGGCCACCTCACTTCACTCAATCCCAGGATATCAAGATTATAGTTATTAGTTTCCCTGGTCACTTGTTTCAGCTTGCTACTCTCACTCAAGATTTGTATATTTTAAAAGGCAATATTATTTTTCATACCAAACGTTGTCATTAGTTTATCCATCCGGTTTTGTATTCTCATCTCGGTTTCAGTAATGGGGTAACTTAAGAAGGGTGCGGGTGATTGGCACACTGCTTCCAATTGCCTTGGTGAGGCTGCCACCTTATCGCCCAGGCACTGACGATTTACCCTACATTTGGTATATGGGCTTGGCACTTCCTCCCCACCCCTATATGTGGTTTAACCACCACCATTGATTAAGTGGGGGAAACGGAAAGGAAATGAAAACAGATGGGCTAGGGATAGGAAAAGGATAGGAGACAGGTTTTCGATAAGTCGTTTTGGGACACAGTTGGTCTGGCTCCTCCCCTTCAGCCTGTCTGGCACGGGTGACCCTGCTGGCAGCTACGCTACAGCCGGCTTAGCCCTCCAGATCCAGAGTACGACAACCTCCATGCCCGCACAGACAGTGCTACATTAAGGTGGTTTCTCCTGAAGAGCTTTCTTTGACATACATACGGCATAAGACCCGGCTTGGTGCTGTCCCTCCCTGTTACTCCTGCACCACCTACTTCAACAACCCCCCCCCCCCACCCCACCCCACCCCACCCAAACCAACAGGGACGTCCGTCCTCACTTCTAAGCTTACAATCCCTTCCCAGGTTTCTGCTAGTGGGAAAGATGACACTCGCCAGTGGCTGAAGAGACCAAAAGTAGGTGGTCATAGTGCTTCATGCTCATCCTCAGTCCCGAAGACTGAATCAGTGAAGTCCTCCCAGCCAGGGAAACCAAAGGAACAGCAGGAGAAACCAGAAAAGAAGGTCCCCAAGACCAAGGGAATTGCAGTGGCACCAATACCACTGCTACCTCCAAGCTCTGCGTCTGCAAATCAGGGGAGATTCTGGTGTCTGCGGAGGACCTAGATCCCACCGGACCCTCAGACAACATGGATATAGACTGCTCAGGCAAAAAGTTGGTGGCAGCAGGTGACCCTGAGGCATAAACTGCCTCATTGAATGTTCCATGCCTTCCCAGTCTCACAATCACATCATCCTCCAGTGGAATTGCGGCAATTTTTTTTTTTCCACCGCCTGGCTGAGCTACGGCAACTGTTAAGCTTTACACCTGCTTTCTGTGTTGCCCTCCAGGAAACCTGGTTCCCACCAATGCGCACCCCTGCTCTCCGCAGCTATAAGGGATACTACAGGAACTGTTGTGACTATAATCGGGTGTCAGGTGGAGTTTGCATTTGTCCTAAACTCAGTCTGCAGAGTACCTGTGCCCCTTCAAACCCCTCTTGAAGCTGTGGCTGTCAGAATAGGAATGATGTAGGAAATAACTACCTACAATGTATACCTTCCTCTGGATGGTGCAGTATGCCTGAATGTATTTGCTGCACAGATCGATCAACTCCCTAAACCTTTCCTACTTCCAGGAGATTTTAATGCCCATAACCCCTTATGGAGTGGCACTGTGCTTACTGGCTGAGGCAGAGATGTCGAAACTTTACTGTCTTAGTTCAGTCTCTGCCTCTCAAATACTGGGGCTGCCACACATTTCATTGTGGGTCATGGTAGTTTCTCGGCCATTGATTTATCAGTCTGCAGCGTAGGACCTCTTCCATTTATACACTGGAAAGCACATGACGACCTGTGTGGTGGTGACCATTTCCTCATCTTTCTGTCACTGCCCCAGTGTCAGGCTCATGGACAACTGCCCAGATGGGCTTTAAACAAGGCGGACTGGAAAACTTTCACCGTTGAATCTCCCCCACAGGGGAACATCAATGTGATGGTTGAGCAGGTGACTACAGCAATCCTTTCTGTGACAGTAAACAATATCCCTCACTCTTTAGGTAGCCCCCGGCGAAAGACAGTACCTTGGTGGTGACCGGAAGTCACTGAAGCAATTGAGGAGCGTCGGTGAGCTTTAGAGCGGCATAAGCGGCACCCTTCCCTGTAGCACATCATAGCCTTTAAACGGCTCCATGCCCGCGTTTGTCTACTTATCAAACGACGGAAGCAGGAGTGTTGGGAGAGATGTCTCAACCATTGGGTGCCATATGTCACCTTCCCAAGTCTGGGCCAAGATCAAACATGTTTTCGGGTACCAGGCCTCAACAGGTGTTCCCGGTGTTAACGTAGGTGGTGTGATATCTACCAACGCAAAGCCTATGCTCGAGCCTGTGCATCGGAAAATTACCCCCCCCCCCCCCTCCTCTCCCCCGCCTTTCACACTCTCAAATGGCAGCTGGAAGGGAAAGTCCTCTCATTCACTACATGCCACAGTGAATCCTAGAACGCCCCATTTACAGGGTGGGAGCCCTTGCACGTTACCCCGACACAACTCGTGGGCCAGATCGTATCCACAGTCAGATGATTAAACATCTCTCACCTGACTACAAGTGATATCTCCACGTCATCTTCAATTGAATCTGGTGCGATGGCTTATTTCCATTGCAATGGTGGGAGAACACCATCATTCCAGTGCTCAAACCTGGTAAAAACCCACTTGATGTGGATAGCTATTGGCCCATCAGCCTCACCAACGTTCTTTGTAAGCTGGTGGAATGTATAGTGTGTCGGTTGTTGGGTCGGGTTCTGGAGTCACATAGCCTACTGGCTCCATGTCAGGCCAGCTTCCGACAGGGACGCTGTATACCAACACCTGGTTGCCGTCTCTTATGATTTACGAAAAGTTTGACACGACCTGGTGACATCATATCCTTGCCACATTATACGAGAGGGGTCTCAAAGGCTTACTCCCGATTTTTTTTTTTTTTTTTTTTTTTTTTTTTTTTTTTTTTTTTTTTTTTTTTTTTTTTTTTTTAAAAAAAATCCAGAATTTCCTTTCACTTCCAACTTTCCATGCTCAAGTTGGTGCCTCCCATAGTTCTGCCCCACCCCCTCTCCCCCTATATCCGGGAGCATGGGTTCTCGTTTGAGTGTCTCTATTTTAGTGGCCATTAATGGTCTAGCAGCAGCTGTAGGGCCATCTGTCTCACCTTGTCTGTATGTAGATGACTTCTGCATTTCATACTGCCTGACCAGTACTGGTGTTGCTGAGCGGTGCCTACAGGGAGCCATCCACAAGGCACAGTCATGGGCTATAGTCCACAGTTTCCAGTTTTCGGCCGCAAAGTCGTGTGTTATGCACGCCTGTCGGTGTTGTAACATTCATCCAGAACCAGAACTTCACCTTAATGACGATCCACTCACTGGAGTGGAGACATATCGATTCTTAGGACTGGTTTTAAATGCCAGATTGTTTTGGCTTCCTCACATTTGTGTGCTTAAGCAGAAGTGCTGGCAGCACCTCAATACCCTCCACTGCCTGAGTAACACCAACTGGGGTGCAGTTAGCTCTACGCTGCTGCAGCTCTACAGAGCCCTTGTTCAATCCCGCCTTGACTATAGGAGTCTGGTTTATGGTTCGGCGGCGCCTGCAGCATTGCATCTACTTGACACAGTGCACCACTGTGGCGTTCGCCTATCGACAGGAGCTGTTAGGACGAGTCCGGTGTCCATCGTCCTTGTGGAAGCTGGCGTCCCTCCATTGCAGGTTAGGCACACACAACTGCTGGCCAGTTACGTAGTACACATTCGCAGTTCTCCTGCCTCTTCGAATCACAGTCTACTTTTCCCACCCACGGCAACTCATGTGCCACATCTGCGACCCAGGTTAGGGCTTCCAATTGCAGTTAGTGTCCAATCCCTTCGGAACTGGGGTCTGTGCCTTTACCACCTATACTTGAGGTCCATTCATCTACACCTCCATGGTGTAGACCTAGGCTGCAGCTTCACCTAGACCTTGCACTTGGCCCTAAGGACTCGGTTAACCCCGCAGGTCTCTGCTGCCAGTTCCTCTCTATTCTTGACAAGTACCGATGCCACTAAGTGGTTTACACAGATAGCTTGATGGCTGATGCTCACGTCGGCTTTGTGTATGTCCATGGAGGACATATTGAACAGCATTCCTTGCCTGATGCAGTGTTCTCACTGCTTAGTTGGTGGCTATATCTCGTGCTCTGGAGCCCATCTGTTCATGCCCTGTGGAGTTGTTCCTTCTGTGTACTGACTCCTTGAGCAGCCTACAAGTTACTGACCAGTGCTACCCTTGTCATCCTTTGGTAGCAACCATCCAGGAGTCCATCTATGCCCTTGAATGGTCAAGTCGTTCAGTGTTGTTTGTCTGGACCCCAGGTCACTTTGGAATCCCAGGCAACAATTTTGCCGACAGGCTGGCCAAACAGGCTACGCGGAAACCACTTATGGAGATAGGCTTCTCTGCAACTGACTTGCGTTCAGTACTATGCCGCAAGGTTTTGCGGCTTTCAGAGGCGAAATGGCATAATCTCAGCATGCAGAACAAACTGCATGCCATTAAGGAGGCTACAAATGTGTGGCAGTCCTCCATGTGGGCCTCTTGCAGGGACTCTGTGATTCTCTGCCAGCTCCGCATTGGTCACGCTTGGGTGACACATGGCTACTTCCTGCGCCGTGATGACCCATCTCAGTATTGGTGCGGCGCCTGGCTGACAGTGAGCCATATCTTGGTGAGCTGTCCTTCTTTGGCTGCCCTGCAACGAACCCTTCAGTTACCAGACTCTTTGCCATTAATTTTAGCTGACAACGCCTCATCGGCTAATTTAGTTTTATGTTTTATATGCCACGGTGGGTTTTATCATTCTGTAAAAGTTTTCACGCATGTCGTTTGTCCCTTTGTGTTCTCCACTCTAATGCTTTTAGGGTGGATGTTTTAATGTGGTACAGAGTGGCCAGCTTTTCCTTTTTATTCTCATGATCGGCCAGCCACAGTCATCTGCTCTTTTGTTTTTACCCCTTCTACCTGTTTCTTGCTTCTCTCTGTGGTTTTCTGTTCCTGTTTTTGTACATAGTAGTGTTGGTTGTCCTCATGTTGTTCTTCTGGTTCTTCCTTTCTCTTTCTCTTGTGCTGTACATCTCCTTTCTTTTCTTCTTTCTGTTGTGTAATTTTTTACCAGGAACAAGGGTCCGATGACCTCACAGTTTGGTCCCTTCCCTCCTCCCCCCCCCCCCCCCCCCCCCTCTCTTTAAACCAACCAACCAACCAACCAACTACCCATGTGTGGGATTGCTGGTTGGAATGTGCCCTGTATAGTTCCTTCCACACCCCCTCTTAGATGGTGCGTAGACCACAGATTATGATCAACCTACTCCTGGGTCCTACGGTCTTTGCTGCCCCTATGATTTTCCAGCATCTTGTGTGTTCCATTCTTGAAGAGTTAGAGGATGGTACCTTCTTCTACACAGTTGATTCTAAAATGAAGATGGGATATGCTTTTACATCTCCTACTGGCTTGGAACACCATTTACTGCTGGAATAGTGTAGTGTGTTCACAGCAGAGTTGTTGGGCATTAACAGGGCCCTACATTTTGTTATTCAGGCCTCCCTCCACAGTGTTTTAGTATCTACTGACTCAATGAGCAACTTGCAGGCTATATAGACTGATGTTACTCTTGTCACCCTTTAGTCTCTACTGTCCGTGACCTCCTCTCTGCCCCTGGCTGTTCTGCCTGCTCGGTTGTCTTTCTGTGGGTCCTGAGTCATTGGGTACCCCAGGGAATGAACTGACTGACCATTTGGCTCGAGACTCTGATACTTACCCCATCCCCAGTTCCCTTTCAAGAGTCCAGGTGCAGATATTTGGACATACATCTATACACCAAATCTCTCTTTGCCCAAATGTGGAGCGACATTTGTTGCTCTACTGCTCTTAGTAATAAACTCTGCACAATCGAGGAGACTACTGCACTTTGGTGCTCTTCCTTCCACTCCTCTCGGTAGGAGTCCACTGTTCTCCTGCCGTCTACGCATCAATCATATTAAGCTCACCCATTGTTTTCTCTTGCACTATAAGCCACCTCCACGATGTGGCTGAAGAAACAAACTGACGGTATCCCAGATATTTGTGGAATATCCCCTTGTTTTGGCCCTTCATACTAAGTATAACATTCCACATTCCATGTCTTCAGTATTAAAATGATTCAGGTATTTTTGAACTGGTCCTCAGTTTCCTTTGTGAAAGTGGTTTTATATTTTTAGTTATAAGTTTTTGCTCTCCCTCTGGAGCTGGGGCAGGGTGGTTGTTGTTTGGGCCTCTCTTTGCAATTGCTGGGTCTGGGACCCATGACCACTCCCCCTTACAAAGACTGCTCTTTTATCCCTCTGTTTTTCCAGTTTTTAGATTTGGCTTACCCTTTTATGCGTCCTACTGTGTGTGCTTTTAGCTTCCTTGCTTTGTACTGTGACACCTCTGACTGGATCTACCCACTTTTATGGGACACTTCTATCTTACAAAAGTAATTTTTGAATTGTGGGACTGATGTTTGTGCTGTTTAGTCCCATAACCCCCATCAATCAGTCATTCATTTAACTCTTAGAGGTGCAGGTAAATGCCGTAAAAATTTATCCTAGAGGAGCGTGAACAATAATTTACATATTTCAAATTTGATCCACATATAACACTTTAGTTTTGTTATTGTGATGTTTTTTACAGTAGGGTCGTAAAACTTCACCTCAACAACTAAATATTGGCATTAAATGGGGGACTGCAGCTAACCATCACCCCATTGTAGTATAAAAGTTTGATAGTTGGTGGTTCAGGTTTGCTATAACTTCTTTTTAATTTTCATGGTATCTCTTCAGGTCTTGCCTGCTCTCATGCAGAAAGGCACTTTGCATGCTGGACACATCCACACAGTTCAAAACAAGGGTTTTTCTTGAACTGCAAACTGCACATCATCTGGATGATGAGTGAATAGGCTGATGTTTACTGCTTTCGTGGCGAATACTTTTGTCTACGTATAGTTGATGTGCCTTAATCTGAGATGATAAAAGTATTTTTGTATACAGAGGATGAAGCAGCATTAAATTTTTTTACACCTCTCAACAGAAGTAAATGCTGGGTCATAATCATCACTGTCCACACTGTTGTCACTGGAAGAAATTTCATCAAATAGTATTAACATGCTTGCTCTGCGCCACCTCCCCCATGACATACTGGATGGAGGAGGGGGGGCGAGGGTTAGTGCCACTCTCACACAGAAATCCATCTGTGAAGTACAGAAAATTCTATTTGAATAAAAAGTAATATTACATGTAGATTTATGGAAGGTCAACACCCAAATTTAAACATTAATACCAAAAATAGCGATTTAAAGAAGAGCTGAAGAGAGAAATGCACGCTGCTTCCACTGACACCACCAGCAGTGCTTGAAATATCGGCTCGCATCGTAAATACATGGCAGAAGTACCGCACTGTGGTTCTCTGGCCATCTAATGAACTTAACATTGATTAATTGAAACAACTACCACCCCTGAGTGGTAAACTGAGAAAAAAATGTTTTTAGCCACAATAACCACCACCATTTCAAAGTGTCTACATATGTGGTAGGTTACAATGACACCTGCCCTTCAAGGACTTAAAGAAGGAAGCCTTGCACCAGTAAGAGGGCAGTGGCTAGATTTGAGGAATAAACAGCTGAGATTGTGAAACAAACTATTGAGCACAGTTCCTCCCAGCTGCAGAGGTATGCTGAAGTGCTACTTACTCGTTTCCAAATAGGCTCTGCCATATTACACAGGGATTTCTTCTTTGAAGAGAGGACTTACCTGTGTGTGGTGCTTGTGACGTACAAATTTTGATACACATTGCTTCAGTTTAAAATATTTTGTATTGTGACATGATGGAGTAGCAACCTGATGTATCTTCTGTATTTTACAGGTAGTTGGTCAAGAGATAAGTCGCCCTCCCCTCCCATCTGGATACATTACAGTTGTTTTGTTAGGGTGTGTTCGGAAATGTGGGCCCCAAGCCGTAGAAGTAATTTCCTCTTACTTGTTGCAAGTCACTCAGGGAATTAGCCATTGATAGCTGGGGAGTATAGGCATAGCAAGCCTGGATTTCTGAAATGTAAGCTGATCAGCACCTCCTACTCTTTGTTACTGTAAACTTTTAACTTTTTCTAACATTGTTTATTTCACAGAGCTGGGGGGCCTGACCTAACTGCCTGGATTGTGAAGATGGTACAGACTCCATATTTTAAAAATGTAGATTGATGGCTGTTCAGGCAAAACAGTTTGTAGCAGGCACTCTGTTGAATATACTCACATTAGCTCTAGAAGGCTTACCCAGGCAAATGGGCTCTTCATGTGTGATTTAAATGAATTCCTAAGAGTTCATAAGAACATAGATCCTCACAAATCTCTCAGCAGTACATATGGGCTGTTAGACCATCAACGTCTGTACAACTAAAAGTCTGCTTGAAATATATTAAGGAAATCGGACATATATCATTGTAATGGGGCCAAATTGTCAGGGTGTCTTTGCTATGATAAAATGGAGGGCTCTCAAGTAAGTATTCCCCTTCCACATCTACAAAACATTGGAAAGTATTGGTGCAACTACAAAATTTATAGAACACTTCACAATGAAATGCTCTTGGTGAGTTAACTGAAGCATTTGGTACTGGACTTTGGAAAAGGGAGATGGGGCCAACTAGTATGGCTTTGTAATTTTAGTTTGGGATTTGGACATTGTTTAGTTTTGTGCTGGTTGGTTGGAAGGGTGGAGAGGAGTTACTGGAACAGTTGGAAGGAGAAGAGCAGACAGTTTCATCCTTCAGTGCATTTTCTATTTGCTACTGTTAATTTTGAAAGGAATGTTTATTTTTTGATTTAATTGTAGTTTGCAAGGTGTTTGGTGTAGAAAAATAGGTACCGGTTGGTGGTAGGTGGCTTTCTGCTGTTTAGGGTGGCTGGAGGGCATATAGGCATGCTTGTTCAGGGAAGATTAGGCAAGGTATATTTTATTTAGTTAGATTTATTTGGAGTTAAAGAATGAAATTTTCACTCTATAGCGGAGTGTGCGCTGACATGAATCTTCCTGCCAGATTAAAACTGTGTGCCAGACCGAGACTCGAACTCGGGAGTGAGTACATAAATTCCAGCATTTATTTAAATTATTTATTTATTTTTTATAAGTTTACAGAATGGTTGTTCTGTGGTCGGTATCATGGAGTTCAGTTTAGTTATATTGGTTACTTAATGGTAAAAATCCTCTTTTGTGTCATATCAGTTTATTTCTTTAATATTGGATTGTCCCCTCCCAACTTTCCATGGGTGTCCCATTAGTTGGTTTTTAGCTATTTTCAAAAATATTTTATTTATTTTTATTTTATATGTATAACGAGTGTAACCGTAGTTGACATATTAGATTTAGAAGAGTTGCTTATGTCTGTCATTTTGATGTTATAGTTTGAAGCTGAGACACAGTTCTGAAGTCTTTGATATCTTCCTCTTGACTGAAACATCTTTCTTCAAAAAATTATAAAGAATGTAGCAACCAGTCCAGGAAACATAATTTATTTGTCTTCTTGCAAATAAATTTCCACTGATATCAGTCATCAGTGCATTTTTCTAACTGATACATGCCATAAGTAGAGGGGGAATGAATGGTGAACTGCAGGAGATAGCTGCCTTCAACCTAACAATCAGTTTTTCTATTTGCCTGTAGCACATAAAGCTGAATTTACTCGGTTGAAGGAAAAACACTGTGTAACCAATCCAGTGTGGTGCTATAAATTCTCAAAGGTATTGTCGCACCAGAGTAGGTTGTAAAGCCAAGAGAACATGTGGCAAACGTGGGATGGACACTCACTAAACAGGGTAATCATGTTCAATGCCGAACTTATCTGTGAATTGTTCAGATGCCCGCTCCATTTAGGTCAGGAATTTCCCAATGTTTTTAGAAAAAAGAAAATTCTAGAAATCAAAGTGATCTAGATAATTTTGTGTGCTGAGGCCTTGCGACCTTGTTTTCTTGACTTCTTGCTGCCACTATGAGAAAATTTGTTAAAAAAAATTGCATTGCCATGAAAAAAACACTACAGAAATCCAAATCTGTGATGCGAAAAAGACAAAATCTGAAGAAACTGAACACAAAAGCTGGGAGGATGAGGTAACTATTAATTGAGGAAGATTATTCTGAAACAGAACTGGAAATACATGTTGACAAAATGTCATGTTATCTTACTTCCCTAATCACTGTCCAACAAGTGTCACCATTAAACAGGCAGGGTGGAAGAAAATTCTCCTGGTAATGGTTTCTGCATGCCTTACGTGCTGAATGATCTATCCACTGTGTGCTGTGACTGCACGCACCTGCTATTTAATTTCACACCCGAAACATAGTGCCGTAGCCAATACATCACTGGGAGGTGCCGCTGCCATGCGTTCCATGGCAATTCAATCTTTGGCCGTGTTCGCCCAGTCCATGGTATGCTCCAGAACCAATGCAGAATCATTTTGCAACAATGAAGCCACTGTTTTTTGTCTACTGTTTTTCGTTGAAAATACTAAATCCGAGTTTTTAGCAACTGCAGCAATAGAGAGAATGAGAAATGGATCTCTCTTGAGAAAAACTTGTAATGATGACCAATCGTAGGCACTTTAGGCTTGACAAGCTTGGGAGAGAGGTGTTTGAGCATCTGATAGTGGATGCGATCCCGACCAGGAGCCGGATCAGGGCAAGCAGCTAAGGCACTTTGGAATTCCCACTCACTGAATGGACCGTTGTACGATTCGGGGTGGCATGTATGGAATGAAAGGCTCAGATGCTCCAACCTCTCTTTCAGGGAGCGGAAGGCCAGTGGGTAATTCATAGAAGTGGGACTCTGAGCATAATGCTCGGCTAAGAGTTCTGCAATCTTGTCTGATTCAGTACAGACTGCTCCATTCGGGGAAAGCCCAAGTACACTGACGAGGACCTGATACCCATAGAGTTGCCTAAGCTTGGTCCAAACCTGTGACCCCCCAGGGGGTCCACAACTCTTTCGTGGATACGTGCGTGGCGAGCACGGGGCCCCGAGCCATTGCAGCCTTCTTTCTCTCCCGGGCTGCATTTCCTTTCCCTTCCCCTCCTTTCCCCTCCATACCCCTTTCCCCTCGCCCTCTCCTCTCCCTCTATTGGTGTCCTTGCTTATGTTGGCCCCCGCTATCCTCCTGGTTCTGTTGGTTTTACACTCTGGCTTTGTTGCGTAATCATCTCCTCCTTTTGGCATTCCTTGGTCCCCCTCTGGGGTTTGACCTCCATTCCAAAATTTCTCTTCCGTAGTGTGAGCCATTTGGGGAAGAGCACCTTACCTAGTGTCTCCGACGTGTGCCCTCCTAGTATATTCCACCTTTTCTTCTACGTCGTTGTCTGATGCTAGGGTGCATAGCCAGCACGGTAGCCAGCCCGTGTGGTGGGGTCGCTATGTACCCTTTTGGTTGAGCCCCCTGAACACACAGGGATCACACTTCTGATACCTGAGCTGTGACCTCCTCATGCATGCCTTGGAGTGGTTGCTCGTCATCCTGGAGCATCGGAACTCCCGGCAATGGCCGCCGTGCCAGACGGCCCTTGCTGTGGCTGGGTGGCGCCCGTGAGGAGAGCCCCTGATCGGAGTGGGTGGTATCAGGGCGGACGCTATGCAGATGAAACGCATAAGGGTCCAAACCTCTGGCCGCTCTTCTGCGGCCGTCTCTCTGCGTGGTACTGATTCCTCAAGTGCTGCTTCTCTTGCCCCTTCGGCCTTCCCTTCCGTGGCTACCCCCTGGGAGGAGGGTCAGGCCCGTCGTCTAGGGGCAAAACCTTTCCCCCGTTATCTAGTTTGCACCAGGACTGATGGAGATACTTTCACCAGTGTCAAACCTTTATTCTTTGTGGAACACATTGAAGACAAGTTCGGCGAAGTGGACTCCCTGAGCAAGATGCGGTCGGGTTCATTACTGATAAAAACTGTTTCGGCTGCCCAATCTGCGGCCCTTCGTGCCTGTACCCATCTTGGCACAATTCCCGTGTCCATTACCCCTCACCAGTCTCTAAATATGGTACAAGGTGTGATTTTTCACAGAGACCTCATCCTTCAAACTGATGAGGAACTTCGGGACAATCTCGGACGGCGGGGTGTTCACTTTGTTCGGCGTGTTTAGAAGGGTCCTAAAGATAATCGTATTGATACTGGTGCCTTTATCCTGGCCTTTGAAGGGGATACCCTTCCTGAGAAAGTTAAGATTATGGTCTATCGCTGTGATGTGAAGCCGTACATCCCACCTCCTATGCGGTGTTTTAAGTGCTTGCGTTTTGGCCACATGTCTTCTCGCTGTACCCAGGACCCTCTCTGTGGTGACTGTGGACGTCCGCTCCATGAGGGGAGTCCCTGTGTTCCCCCTCCTGTATGTGTAAATTGTCATGGTAGTCATTCTCCACGTTCAGCAGATTGCCCAGTCTATAAGAAAGAAAAAAAGATACAGGAGTATAAGTCTCTTGATCGTTTAAGCTACACAGAGGCCCGTAAGAAATATGCACGATTGCACCCTGTGTCCATGACATCTAGTTACGCCTTGGTTACATCTTCATCCCTTCCTCCCCCCTCCTTACCCCCGTCCCGGACCCCTCTCCTTCCCCCCTCCCCTGCGGCTCCCACACCTTCTCCTCTGGGCGCCGCTCCCCCTCCCCAGCCGGAGAAGTGTCCCACTCCTTCGGCGTCTGCCGGTCAAGGGCGCCTCTCCCGGGATGCCCCTTCCCGGCACCTTCCAGGTCAAAGGTCTGCTGCAGCGCGGCGACCGCGAGAGCCGCGGTCTATCGGCCCCCAGGTCGCCCGGTCTCTTTCTGTTCCTGATCTTGCTGCAGCTGGCTCCATTATGCCACACAGCCCTCCTCGATCTCAGCCTGAAAAGAAGAAGAAACATAAGTCCCGGGACAAAGAGCCTCTGGTGTCACCGGAGGTCCCTTCCCCGGCTTCACAACCGGATTCTGACCTGTCGTTTATGGATGTCGCCCCCTCCTTGTCGGTGACGGGTGGGGACCCGGCGGTATGACTGGATTTAGCGTGTTCAGCCCTCATTTAAACCATCGTTCTGTGGTTCTCCAATGGAATTGTAATGGCTACTATCGTCACCTTCCGGAATTGAAATCCCTTCTTTCGTCCTACTCAGCAGCTTGTGTGGTTCTCCAGGAATCTCATTTTACTGATGCTCACTCACCGACCCTCCGTGGGTTCTGTGTTTTCTGTCGAAATCGGGTCGGACCCTTGCGGGCTTCTGGTGGCGTTTGTACGTTGGTCCGTACAGACATTGCTAGCACGTGGATTCCTCTCCAAACTACATTGGAAGCGGTTGCTGTTAGGGTCCACTTAGACTCTGCAGTCACAGTATGCAATCTTTATCTCCCTCCTGACAGGACTCTTACACCTGCTGCCTTAACCACCCTTCTTCAGCAACTTCCTCCTCCCTTCCTCCTCCTTGGGGATTTTAATGCTCATCATCCTTTGTGGGGCAGTGCCTTTCCATCTAGACGAGGTCTTCTTATCGACCAATTTATTGCAGACCACGACCTGTGCCTTCTTAATGATGGCTCCCCTACTCATTTCAGTGCTGGTCATGGTACCTTTTCTGCCATTGATCTTTCTCTTTCTTCTCCCTCTCTCCTCCCTTCATTACACTGGTCGCCACACGACGACCTTTGTGATAGTGACCATTTCCCGTTGATTATCACGCTCCCTTCCCGCTCCCCGATGGAGAGGTTACCTCGTTGGTCTTTCCACCGCGCCGATTGGCCTCTATATACTGCACAGGTCGAGTTTTCTCCCTCTTTGTCGGGTTGTATTGATGACGTCCTACGTGACGTGTCTGACGCGATTGTTCGCGCTGCTAACCTTGCTGTCCCGCGCTCATCTGGACAATTTCGTCGTCGGCAAGTCCCATGGTGGAGTACGGCCATTGCCATTGCCATCCGTGATCGCCGTCGAGCTTTGCAACACTTTAAGAGGCACCCATCTGTAGCCAGCCTTTCTACCTTTAAGCGCCTTCGCGCTAAAGCCCGTTATTTAATCAAACAGAGCAAGCGGATATGTTGGGAACGATTCGTTTCTTCCCTTGGTTCCACTGTCCCTCTGTCACGGGTATGGGCTACACTTCGCTCTCTCCAAGGTTGCCATCGGCAGTCCACCCTCCCAGGCCTCCACCTCCCAGATGGCATTTGTACGAACCCATTAGTTCTCGCAGAACATCTTGCGACCCATTTTGCAGTGGCATCAGCGTCGGCCTCCTATCCAGCTGCTTTCCTTCATCAAAAACAGCAGGCTGAAGCTGTCACCTTATGTTTCACCACTTGTGAGTCAGAATCTTACAACGAACCTTTCACTGAATGGGAATTTCTTTCTGCTCTATCTGCTTCTCATGATACGGCTCCTGGCCCAGATTCCATTCATAACCAGCTGCTTCAACATCTCAGTGCTCCACAACGGCACCATCTTCTTCGGGTGTTTAACCGTATCTGGCTCCAGGGTGACTTCCCTTCTCAGTGGAGGGATAGCATTGTGGTTCCTGTCCTTAAGCCTGGTCAGAACCCCCTATCTGTTGACAGCTATCGGCCAATTAGTTTGACCAATGTTGGTTGTAAGTTACTTGAACGGCTGGTAGCCCGTCGGCTCACTTGGGTCCTCGAATCTCGGGATCTATTGTCCCCTTACCAGTGTGGCTTTCGAGAGGGACGATCTCCAATCGATCATTTGCTTCGCTTGGAATCCGCAGTTCGGCAGGCTTTTTCCCAGCGCCGCCATTTGGTTGCAGTGTTTTTTGACCTTCGCAAGGCCTATGACACGGCCTGGCGCCATCACATCTTACTAACCCTTCATCAGTGGGGTCTTCGGGGCCCCCTCCCGATTTTTATCCGCCAGTTCCTGATCCATCGGTCATTCAGAGTTCGAGTTGGTACTGCTTTTAGTTCTCCACGGACCCAGGAGACGGGCATCCCACAGGGTTCTGTCTTGAGTGTCCTCCTTTTCCTCATTGCTATCGATGGACTTGTGGCCTCTGTCGGTCCCTTGGTCGCCCCTGCCCTGTATGTGGATGATTTCTGCATTTGGGTTAGTTCCTCCTCGATGCCATCTGCAGAACGGCAGCTCCAGGTGGCTATACGGCGTGCCTCTGCATGGACCCTCTCCCACGGGTTTCAATTCTCTCCTTTAAAATCGCGGGTGGTCCACTTCTGTCGCCGTACTACGGTCCACCCTGATCCAGAGCTCTATCTCGCTGCACAAAGATTGCCTGTGGTTCCACAGTTTCGTTTCCTAGGTCTTCTTTTCGACAACAAGCTCACTTGGCTGCCCCATATCAGACTCCTGAAGGTAGGATGTTTTCGTAAACTCAATGTCCTTCGCTTCCTTGCCCACTCCTCCTGGGGTGCGGACCGTTCCCTCCTCCTCCGTCTTTATCGTGCTCTAGTTCTGTCACGTTTGGACTATGGTTGTCAAGTTTATGGTTCAGCTGCTCCTTCCACGCTGCACGTGCTGGATCCAGTCCACCATCGTGGTATCCGTTTGGCCACCGGTGCCTTCCCTACTAGCCCTGTTGATAGTCTCCTGGTTGAAGCTGGGATCCCCCCCCTTTCTGTTCGGCGGTCCCAGCTTCTGGTGTCTTATGCCCTTACTATCCGTTCTTCTCCCGCTCATCCTTCCTATTCTATCCTATTCCCAGACCATGGACGTCGCCCGCCTGACTCCCGCCCTCGGGCGGGTTTACCGGTTGGGCTGCGCCTTGCGTCTCTTACCCGTGATTTTCGGCTTCCTTCTTTGTCCTGTCTTCCTCGCTCCCTCCCCTCCACCCCTCCTTGGTTAGTTCCTCGGCCTCGAATTCGGATGGATCTCCGCCGCGGTCCGAAAGATTCCATCCCCCTGGTGGTGTTCCGTTCCTTTTTCCGCCAAATTTTATGGGAGTTTCGGGATGCTGTTGTTTTTTACACTGATGGCTCTAAATCTGCTGATCATGTTGGGTATGCCTTCACGTCCTTTGTTGGAACGGAAAATCATCTACTGCCACCCTCATGTGGGGTGTTTACTGCGGAATTGATGGCAATTTCCCGGGCCCTTACCTTTATTAAACAATCCCAACACAACCGCGTTTTGTTATGTACGGACTCGATGAGTGGCCTTCTTGCTATTGACCGGTGTTTTTCGCGCCATCCCTTGGTCTCTGCCATCCATGACCATCTCGCTGATCTTCACCGTGCTGCTTGTTCCATTGACTTCCTATGGGTCCCGGGCCATGTGGGTATCCCGGGTAATGAGCTCGCTGATCGTTTGGCTGGGGGAGCAGTTACTTACCCCCCGTTTTCTGTAACCCCTCCTGCAGCGGATTTACGGCTTCACATTAAATCCCACTTTGCACAGTCATGGGCCAATTCTTGGGAGGCTACTCCACTGTCTAATAAACTTCGTGCCATTAAGGTGAATACAGGCCCATGGCGTTCTTCCTTTAGCCTCTCCCGCAAGGACTCGACCACGCTGTGTCGTCTCCGCATTGGCCATACCAGGCTGACCCATGGTTTCCTTATGCGTAATGAGCCACCCCCGCTATGTGGTTGTGGAGCCTTCCAGTCAGTGGCCCACATTTTGGTTGAATGCCCCCTTCTTTTGGCTCTGCGTGCTAAGTACAGACTCCCCCACACTTTACCTTTGATGTTGGCTGACGATTCCCGGATGGTCTCTCTGGTTCTAGGTTTCCTGCGGGAGAGTGGTTTTTATTCTCAGTTTTAAAGTTTTTAATCTCCCTCTGGTGTTGGGGCAGGGCGGTGAGTGTTTGGGTGTCTCCCACTGTAGGCAGTGTTCAGAGATTCCCGATTCACCTCCCTGACCGGAATCCTCTTCTCTTTCCCTTTTACTCTGTTTTTACCCCTTCTTTTTAAGGCTTGGTTAGTTTTTCTATTCCCATACGTACTTTCTGCATTATAGCAGTTGTACCTTTTAAGTCACAGGTGGTCTTGCCTATGCTGTTTCAGCATAGTGTTGGGTTCGTTCTCTTGCCAACTTCCCTCATTTGTTATTACTAATGACAACGTGACTGCCCTTTTACGTTTCCCCTTTATCCGTTTTATTTTTCTGACTATACTGAGATGTCCCGTTAGCAGAATGGAGTCTATTTGAAACAAGGGACTGATGACCTTGCTGTTTGGTCCCTTTAACCTCAAACAACCAACCAACCAACCAACCAACCAAACCTGTGATGTCTACATCTACATCTACATCTACATCTACATCTACATCGATACTCCGCAAGCCACCCAACGGTGTGTGGCGGAGGGCACCTTACGTGCCACTGTCATTACCTCCCTTTCCTGTTCCAGTCGCGTATGGTTCGCGGGAAGAACGACTGTCTGAAAGCCTCCGTGCGCGCTCTAATCTCTCTAATTTTACATTCGTGATCTCCTCGGGAAGTATAAGTAGGGGGAAGCAATATATTCGATACCTCATCCAGAAACGCATCCTCTCGAAACCTGGCGAGCAAGCTACACCGCGATGCAGAGCGCCTCTCTTGCAGAGTCTGCCACTTGAGTTTATTAAACATCTCCGTAACGCTATCACGGTTACCAAATAACCCAGTGACGAAACGCGCCGCTCTTCTTTGGATCTTCTCTATCTCCTCCGTTAACCCGACCTGGTACGGATCCCACACTGATGAGCAATACTCAAGTATAGGTCGAACGAGTGTTTTGTAAGCCACCTCCTTTGTTGATGGACTACATTTTCTAAGCACTCTCCCAATGAATCTCAACCTGGTACCCGCCTTACCAACAATTAGTTTTATATGATCATTCCACTTCAAATCGTTCCGTACGCATACTCCCAGATATTTTACAGAAGTAACTGCTACCAGTGTTTGTTCCGCTATCATATAATCATACAATAAAGGATCCTTCTTTCTATGTATTCGCAATACATTACATTTGTCTATGTTAAGGGTCAGTTGCCACTCCCTGCACCAAGTGCCTATCCGCTGCAGATCTTCCTGTATTTCGCTACAATTTTCTAATGCAGCAACTTCTCTGTATACTACAGCATCATCCGCGAAAAGCCGCATGGAACTTCCGACACTATCTACTAAGTCATTTATATATATTGTGAAAAGCAATGGTCCCATAACACTCCCCTGTGGCACGCCAGAGGTTACTTTAACGTCTGTAGACGTCTCTCCATTGATAACAACATGCTGTGTTCTGTTTGCTAAAAACTCTTCAATCCAGCCACACAACTGGTCTGATATTCCGTAGGCTCTTACTCTGTTTATCAGGCGACAGTGCGGAACTGTATCGAACGCCTTCCGGAAGTCAAGGAAAATGGCATCTACCTGGGAGCCTGTATCTAATATTTTCTGGGTCTCATGAACAAATAAGGCGAGTTGGGTCTCACACGATCGCTGTTTCCGGAATCCATGTTGATTCCTACATAGTAGATTCTGGGTTTCCAGAAATGACATGATACGCGAGCAAAAAACATGTTCTAAAATTCTACAAGAGATCGACGTAAGAGATATAGGTCTATAGTTTTGCGCATCTGCTCGACGACCCTTCTTGAAGACTGGGACTATCTGTGCTCTTTTCCAATCATTTGGAACCCTCCGTTCCTCTAGAGACTTGCGGTACACGGCTGTTAGAAGGGGGGCAAGTTCTTTCGCGTACTCTGTGTAGAATCGAATTGGTATCCCGTCAGGTCCAGTGGACTTTCCTCTATTGAGTGATTCCAGTTGATGGAGAGGTACGGATGCCAAAGGTGGAGACATACTGTTCCCAGCACTCCTGCTTCCATCGGTGAATAAGGTGTTGGGCTCAAGCACGAAGCCGCTTAAAGGTAATGAGGTGTTCCAGTGACGGGTGCCGCTTATGACGTTGGAGGGCCTGCCTGCGATCTCTAATTGCCTTGGCAATGTCCGGTGACCACCAAGGTACAGTCCTCTGCTGAGGAGACCCAGAAGAACAGGGAATTGTTGATTCCGCTGCAGAAACAATGGCAGTGGTGATCGTGTTAACCACCACATCAATGGCATCATGAGAAAGAAGCTCAATAGTGGCAATGGAGGCGAACGAGTCACGATCAGCCTTATTCCAAGCCCACCTGGGAAGCCACCTAAAAGACTGATGCTGTGGCAATGACTAAAGATTGGAAACTGGTCACTACCGCACAAGTCATGATGTCCATTGGACAGATGGTAGAAGACCAGGGCTGCAGACCGAAAGGTCGATGGCTGAGTACATGCCATGTGCCACACTGAAATGTGAGGAGGCACCATTATTTAAGAGGGCAAGGTCGAGCTGTGCCAACATTTGCTCAACAACAGTGCCTTGGCCTGTTGCCACCAATCCACCTCACAAAGGGTTATGGGCGTTGAAGCCGCCCAGTAACAGAAAAGGTGGTGGCAGTTGGGCTATCAGTGCAGCCAATACATGCTGTAGGATATCACCATCCAGTGGAAGATAGAGACTGCAGACAGTGACAGCCTGAGGCGTCCACACACAAACAGCGGCAGCCTCTAAAGGTGTTCGAAGAGGTACACACTCGCTGTAAAGAGAGTTAAGGACGTAAATGCAGACTCCACCAGATATCCTCGCATAAGCTGCCCGATTCTTATAATAACCCCGATAGCCACGGAGGGTGGGGGTTCGCATTGCAGGAAACCAAGTTTCCTGGAGAGCAATGCAGAAGAAAGGGTGAAGGCTGATAAGCTGTCGGAGCTCAGCAAGGTGTTGGAAAAAACTGCCACAATTCCACTGGAGGATTATATGATCATGAGGCTGGGAAGTCACTGAACATTCAATGAGGCGGTTTATGCCTCACGGTCACCTGCTGCCACAGACTTATTCAGGGAGTATAAGCGGACAAGGAAAAAAAATTCTCGTTTTCCGGGTTAAAAATACACTTTGTCCCGGATGAAAACACACTTTTTCCGTGTTATTAAGTGACAGTATATTTTCTTCGGAACTGTAAAACTTATCAATCCTTTGAATGGTTATGTTTTTACACACGGGCGTAGAATTTCCTGGCACTTTAGAAAACTAAACTCATGGAAGAAGACTCCTTTTGGAAAGATTTTAAATGAGCAGCAACATGTACACTGCATATTTTTGTATTACGAAAGTATAAATTCAAATTCAACCAAAAACCCACATATTACTTTTAGGACCATTGAAATCTAGATTGCGATGTGCTTTTGTAAGCCAGTCATAGCCCATGTCACATGATCCTGCCAGCTGATGACAGTGGATATTCAGAGCATAGGACACGTGATGTGGTCAGCCAATAGCAACATCACTGTTAAGTAGCGCGGATACACGAACAAGGAAAATTAATGTTTTAAATTAATATACAGTGTTGCTACAAGAAAAACAAAGCTTTCACATATAATATTGGTCTCTAAGGTTAATAAGCTGCAAGAGAAGCTAAGCTTTCATATATAATGTTTATATTTTTTGCACGTGATATGCCTTAAGACATATCACACAAATGTGCCAGTAATTTTTTTAGCAGAGTCCAGTGACTTGTCCTCAAAGTTTTACACAAATAAATTAGCTACCGCAGAGGAGAGAGAGCTTCCCGTAGCACTACATCACATGAATGTCTGATCTTCTGGGCTCGAAATACTTCTAAATGGCTTGTCATCAAACACTCTGTCATTTAAGAAATTCATCGTGCATTCTCGCACGTAGTTCAAGTTGTGTAAAAGGAAATTTACTTTGAAAGTAATGCTTTTCAAACCACCATTCGCAATATTTTCCTGCGACCTGTCATAAATCTGTTCGTTTCAGTAGTCATCAGAGAGCGCCAGATAACACGCATCACCGTGCTTTGGCAGCTGCTATGACGCAGGAAGCCTGTATGTTCATATGTGTAAAACACTAAAAGATCTTACATTATGTCATAAAATCAAGAGACGTCAGAGGATACTGCAAGAGCATCGGATTTTCGTGAACCATACTAAAATGGCACATTTAAAGTGGATGCTTGAAGAGCACATTCATATGTCCAGATTCCCAATGAAGCAGGCCTCGACCTGACGTTAAGCTTTTCAGTGTGGGTTTTGGGATGTAAATTTTCTTTGAGTACCAGTACTGTATTAACTCATTTTTGATTCTTTATTATGGCATAATGCCGTATGTACTTGAAGATGAAAACGTGCACTTGAAATGCAGCGAGCAGTTGAAATTAGCAAATTGTGTGGAGCTAAACACTTCGTTTCAAACACATTGACTGCCTCAGCATAAAAGATTAATGAAAACCAAATTTCTTTAGTAAACCGACAAAAATAACTTCATTGTTCTACAAGGCGATTAATGCATGGCTGTCAGAAAAGTGGAAATAAAATGAAATCTGAAACTAAAAACGTATATTAGCCTTCCATAATTATGTGAATGTATTTTAATTCACTTGATAGCTCCCGGCCACAGAAATCTCTTTTATTTGCATTGGACGTAAGAGCAGTGAACAGAAACAGCATAATCACTAAATGTAAACACGAATCACATGGAGACTACACACTTCCCCACCATAACTCTGACTGCTCTGAGCATCCGCACCGGATCTGAAATGTTTCCGAACCGGAGGAGTCGGATAAATAAAACATGTATGTTCGAGGAAATGTAAGACATGTTATTGGGTCTTAAGTGTGCCAGAGCACAGTGCCACCCCTCTTCGCACAGCATTCATCTATCAAATGTCACTATTTCACTCTGTGGAATTGAAACGTGTATATTTTGTACTGGATGCCATCAAACTTTTTCACTACAGTGGAAATTAAAATGTCCTGTGGTGCCTCTCCTGCTCCCTTGTAATCGGGAGAACAAGAACTCTTCAGAAAATTTGCACTCTTTGTTGTCTGTTAGCTAATAAATTTCTGTTTCAGGTGACATAAAATTGAACATAGGGTACGTGAGACCAGTAAGGACAAGAGACACACAATATAGTACACATTTCTTCAATCCTTAGCTCCTAGCATTGTTTTTGCTACAGTTTTACATGGCGTGCTTCCCTTTCTGCGAAAGGGCTATTACCTTATCAAAGTTCGTCAAACGTTTTGCTACATGAAAAATCGAAATATCGTTGACTAATACTGCGTAAGCTGTTAATACAAATAGTGCTCAAGACTGGTGTGGTTTCTCGATCTGATTCTGCCTATTTTGTCAATGTCTGCTAGATAAAACAAAATAGGTCTTTCTAACACTGCAGAAATTGTAAAACACACACACACACACACACACACACACACACACACACACACACACACACACACACACACACACCAAATAAACGAGATTGTTTTGGCACAAATGGTCATTTTTTATAACACGACAATATAATTCACGAAGACCAACATAAAATACCTATTAGGCTTATTACAAGCAAAAAGCTTTATGTTAGAAAACAGCTTCACATTTCATTCATGCACTCCAGTGTCTGAAGCACGAGATCAAAAATAAGTAGTACGAGATTTTTATATAAATTTTGAATCGTCATATTCTTCCCTAATTTGTGTGATGTCCCTGTTTATTCTCCTTCCTCGTTCCAACAAACAATCTTGTCATGACTAATTCTCGAACTATTCCTGCCTTTGTCAAAACTTATTCACCGGTTAACTTCACTAATCCTGCCAGAATCACTGGTTTAGTTATCCCCAATTATTCTCCAGTAAGGCATTGTTATGTTCGTACAAACCGAGCGGCTGCTGGACGGGGACTGTACAACTGGCCCTTATTAGTGTAGCGACCTGGCCAAAAAATTTGACAAAATTTCATTTTCCTGGATACACCGAGAAGATAATACGTAATCTTTCTTAACTGTTATTCCTGTTAGTTGTTTATTTCCACTCTGGTCATCTGACTGTTGGCTTTTGGGATGGTTAAGGGGGACTAAACACTGGTCCTCTGAATCTATGGATTTCCCTAGTAATTATAACAATGCTGCTCACACACAAACCCAATCAACAACATAATCAGACAGCATTCACTTGTTCGGCTTTACTCCGCTCAGCTTGTATAGCCCAGTCCACTTTTGCCTGCAGGAAAGTTTATTTCTAAATGCGATGAGGATTCCCGCAACAGACACATCACGAACACTATGCACCCATTCAAAAATCAACTAATGACTTTTTTTTATTTGTTTATTTAACTATGAGACCAAACTGCTGATGTCATTGGTCCCTAGGCTTACACACTACGTAATCTAACTTAAATTAACCTACGCTAAGGACAACAAATACATCCATGCCCGAGGGAGGATTCGGACCTCCGACGGAAGGAGCCGCGCAAACCGTGAAAAGTGGCCTCAGACCACACGGCTTAAGATTCATTCAGAAATCAACTTACAGAGGGTGTTGAGAAACCAACAGGAATGCACATCAAAACATATCAGTAATCGATAGACCAATGTGCGCTGGATGCTAGGCGCTACGTGAAACAAGGTGTTCTCTCCTCAAGAATACGAATTTGGCATCCCCACCCCCCTCCCTCATACATCCGGGCCAGCTGCGCATGCGTGAATCTGGCAGCTTGGGCACGGCAGTAAAATTTTTCCCCGATGCTTCTATCTGCTTGCTGAGACTGTTTACACAGCCAACAGCCCCATTTCTGTAGCCAGAAACGGGAGAAGGTACTACTCATACGTCACTCAACTGCGCATACGCATGAGACCGCTCGTAACTGCTAAAACGAATCCAAACAGTTGTGATGTCATGCTCATCAGAGGCAATTTGTTGTTATGAAGCATTGCATAGTCTTCCTAAAGCCTGTGACACTTTTTGCTGCTGGCAAACAGCTTGTGTGAGCACAGTGTTTTGTTGTTTTATGTGACACATTTCCTTTGCGATTTATGTTTTATTTTCGTTTTTCTCTCTCCACGTTCACGTTTCATTGTTGCAGTATTATTCTGCAGTTGCGGGATACAGTAATATCCTTTGTTAGAGTATCCATTCATACCAGTCAAAACCACAAAAATTTAACTGAAAACTAAAACAACGAAAAATTACCAGAATTCTAAAAAATTCCCGGGGTTTTCCCGGATCTCCCGGGTCGTATACACACTGTTATTGCCTGAGCAGTCTATCTATTGTGTCTGAGGGTCCATCGAGATCTAGGTCCTCAACGGATGCCAGACTCTCCACCTCATCCTCAGACGCAGAGCTTGTAGCTAGCGGTGGTGTGGATCCCACCACAATTTCCTTGTTCCTGGGGGTCTTTAGTTTCACTACGCACACCATTCCTTGGGTTGCTCTAGCTGGGAGGGCTTCTTTGAGGCAGTCTCTGTGATGGAGGAGGACCGCGAAGCCCTACGACCAGCTCCCTGTGGCTGCTTCAGCCACTGGCAGGTTTCTACTTTGCCACTGGTAGGAACTTGGGAAGGGAGTGACCCAAGGGACTCCTTCCTAGCGAGAGAAGCCGAAGAAGACTTACGCTTCTCTGACAATGGTTGGGGGGTGCTGCTCCCGAGGTAGGTGGTGTGGGAGCAACAGGGAGGGAAGTGCCCCCCACCATCAAGGGGGCAGGTGTAGTCTTATGGCTCTGAGAGCTAGCTGGAATTGGTACAACAGATGTGCGTAATCAAAACCAAAGCCCCCTGGAACAAGGAAATTGTGGTGGGACCCACACCACTGCTAACTACAAGCTCTGCATCTGGGGATAAGGTGGAGATTCTGGCGTCCACTGAGGACCTAGATCTCGGCGGACCCTCATACACAATAGACATAGACTGCTCAGGCAATAAGTCTGTGGCAGCAGGGCTGTAACAGTATTGATAGCAGCGGCGGTGTAAGATGATGTCATGCGCACGGGATGGAGCCTTTCAAATTTCCTTTTAGCCTCAGTGTAGGACAGTCTCTCCAGGGTCTTTTACTCCATTATTTTCCTTTCCTTCTGCAGAATTATACAGTCCGGCAAGCGAGAGGAATAGTGCTCTCTGCAGTTGACACAGATGGGAGGCAGGTCACATGGAGTATTCGGATGGGATGGACGACCACAATCTCAATATATAAGGCTGGAAGTACAGTGGGAAGACATACGGAAGAACTTACAACACTCAAAGCACCACATTGGGGGAGGAATATATCGCTTGACATCACAGCGGCAGACCATCACCTTCACCTTCTCAGGTACTGTGTCAACCTCGAAGGTTGAAATGAAGGCACCGGTGGACATGCCGGACGAAATGGACAGCTCATCGTTCAAAGTTGACGTGCAGCACCCTGGACCATATTTAAGCTCTTATGAGGTGTGATGGTTACAGAAACATCCTCCAGCTTGTCACAACCAAGTAATGCCTGTGACTAGGCAGAGGATGCTATTTTTATCAAGACTAACCCAGATTTCATTTTGGACAAGCCCTCCACCTCCTCAAACTTGTCCTCTAAATGCTCTACAAGAACTGAAGCTTCATGGGCACCAAGGATTCCCCATCAGTTCTCATACATACCAGGAACCGGGGATCTAAGATTCGCCACCATCCTTAGCCCAGTGTTCCTCCCATAGCGTGACCAGGGAGGGGAACGATTTAGGGTTTTATTTCTTAGCATTAAAAGAAGACCTCAACAGCTTAAAGACTGCTGGCAACGGACCATCAGCAAGAGATGACGTACCACGCTTCATTGTGTGTCATCCGCACTGATGCCACCCACTCCGACCAAGGGCCCTCCCCAAGGCTGCCACCCAGCTGCAGGAAGGACCACCTGGCAGAATGGCCATTGCCGGGAGTCACAATGCCCCAGGGAAATAGGGACCTACTCCTTGGCATACATCGGGTGTTAACGGCACAGGCATCAGGAGAGCGATCTCTGTGTTGTCAGGGGGCTACAACCAATAGGGTACATGGCAGCCCCACCACAATGTACTGGCTACCGTGCTGGATACTGGGTGCAAAGAAGTCCATGGTCATCATCGGCATAGAAAACAACACTGCATTGTGGATAGAGGAAAACGCACCCAGGAAGGTGTCCTTGCTAAAGAGATGGAGAATGAGCGGAACTGCAATGCAACGACAAGTAAGTGGGCTAAAGATCTCAATGCATGATTGACATGATGCACCATGTAAGGTGCCCTTCCCAAGTTGGCTCGCTCTTTTGAAAAATTTTGAAGTATGGAGATCAAACCCTACTGGGACCATCACATAAAGGCCGAAACACATGAGACTCCTATTAGTCACCTCTTATGACTGGCAGGAATACCTTTGGCCTATCCTAACCCCCAGAACTGCTATCGACCAGTGTTTTCCTCGCTCTCGTCTGGTGATGGTTATCTGGGAGTCCATTCATACTCTTGCCCGTTGCGGCCACTCCGTGGTTTTTGTGTGGATTCCGGGTCATGTTGGCATCCCGGGTAATGAATGTGTTGACAGGCTATCAGTGAACCGGCCCTGGAGATTTGCCTTTTGGAATATGATGTCCAGTCAGTATTGCGGCAGAAAGTCCTTAGTACTTGGGGTGATGCTTGGTGCACCTTGCCTTCACCCAACAAACTTCGGGTTATCAAGGAGACTAAAGGTGTGTGGCAATCCTCCATGCGAGCCTCTCGCAAGGACTCAGTTGTTCTCTGCTGGCTCCACATTGGCTACACTTGGGTGACACTCGGCTACCTCCTGCGCCGTGATGACACCCCTCAGTTTCGGCGTGGTGCCCAGCTGACAGTGGCCCATATCTTGGTGAGCTGTCCTTCTTTCTCTGCCCTGCAACAGGCTCTTCAGTTACGAGACTCATTGCCCTTAATTTTAGCTGACAACATCTCATTAGCTAATTTAGTTTTACGGTTTATATGTGATGGTTTGTTTTATCATTCTATATAAGTTCTGGCTCATGTCCTTTGTCCCTTTGCATTCTCCACTCTAATGCTTTTAGGGTTGATGTTTTAATGTGTGGCAGAGTGGCTGGCTTCTCGTTTTTATTCTCATGGTCGGCCAGCCATGGTCATGTGCTCTCTTTTTTACCCCTTCTACCTGTTTATTGCAACTCTCTGTGGTTTTCTTTTCCCATTTTGTCCACGGTAGTGTTCGCTGTCCTTGTGTTGTTCATCTAGTTCTTCCTTTCTCCTGTTATTGTATTTGTACCCCTCCTTTCTTTTTTTCTTTCCCATGTGGAATTATTTTACTGGGAACAAGGGACCGATGACCTCACAGTTTGGTCCCTTCCCTTCCCTCTTTTAAACCAACCAACTTCATTGGGCGCTCCTCATGATAGATACCCTTGTCTCTGATGAACACTTGCTGTTGAGGATGCCACTCACATATTTGGGAACCTAATATGTATGCTTGGACCTTCAACAGTCTGCAGTGGGTCACTGTGTCAGTGCCCCAAGAATTTGTGACACACACATCATGTATATTGTCAGATTGAAAATATACAGAAAAAGGAAAAACCAAGGGAAAGAAGTAAAAGAAATCAGCAGATTCCTGTGGCTGGCTGATCACTGAAACAAAAAGGATGAGCCAGCCATCCTGCAGCACACTATAATCTCCGGCTGGAAAGCTTAGCGCAGAGCCCAGACACTTCACAAAGCCTTAAAACCTTCACCAGACTCATCCATCAGCTAAAATAGAGGACAGTCCCCCCCCCCAGATATTTGCTTCTATTCTCTTATCTCAAAATAAAATGCAGTGCTTTACACACCATAGGCATCACAGATTGGGGTATCCTCTTGCCGGAGTAAGAAGCCATCTGTTACGGTAACTTGCCCCCATTCAAAGGTGGGTCAAGGTTACTTCATCCAGTTTGAGTGGCTGGCATGAGGTCAGCTGTGGTCAAATAGTTAGCTTCACCAACTGCAGCTTATTGTCCCTCACTGTCAGTTCCATAAATCAAGCAGCAAAAGTTAGTTCTACTCTGGAGCACATTAAAACCTCTCCAAATTAAGTCCCTCAAGAAGTTGAAGTATGGGATCAGCTGTTTATCACTAAGAATTGTTCTCCTCCGCAACTGAATAGCGCTTGTTATCTATGGCAGGTCTGCCTCCTTCTAGAACTTGTGTTAGTGTCCAGAATTGCTCCCTTGAGCTCTTCACCCACAAAGTCCCAGTATCTACTTGACTCCTGTTGTTTTCCACTACTGTCTGCTTCTCCATTGGCTGAAGGCCATCCCCACCAAAAATACATTATCCTTAAGCTCTACAGACATGATTTGATTAAAGTTGAATATGTCCTGGGCTGTACTAATATAGTACAACAGTATTTAAATAAAGAAATGTCAAAACATACGGTTACACTTGCATCATTTACAATAAATGACAACAGATTGTCCTTAAATATTATTTAAACAATTATTTACGTCTTTTTGACAGAATCCTCTTTCGGTTCTCTTTTCAATTGTGATGTCTGCTAAGACATGAGATTGACCACTTTTAAATTAGCCCAGTTTTCTTTCTAATTGTACTTATAATAGACATTTAAATAAACGGTTCATTAAATAAATACACAAGTATGACAAAATATGAGGTATTCATGCTGTATTCATTCGCTGTTTAATTGTGATGGATACCATGTTCAGACAAACATTTATGTAATTAAAAAGATATAAAAGACATAGTAAATCAAGAAATGAAATAGATACAGACACGTAATTTTCAGAGATGACAGCTACAGTGCAGTCATCTGAGATTTATTTGTTGCAATCCCATGAGGTGTTCAAAAGTTTTTAATTCAGAGATTCATTATGCGCCTCATTTTTCTGAGATAGCAAATGGAATCAGATTTGCATCAATAATTGATTGTAAATTATTATAGATTGTCAGAGAGCTGTAAGAATCCATCTTTGTTTCTCTCAAAGTCCGCCATAGCTGAGAGCACAGCCGGCCTCTTAAGCAATTGATGCATTTTCCAGAATCCCATACTGTGATTTTCCCTTTTCCAGTAAAGCTGCTCGGCACTGTACCTGGCTGGTTAGAAACGGTCAACTAGCCAGACTGGCTGCGGCATGCCCTATGCCCAGGGCCCCCTAGCATTCAGCCATGCAACAAATTCATCTTACCTAAATACACCAAATGTTACAAATCATTGCTCGTTGTCAATTATTAAAAAGGCTCTCCATTGGTGACTGAGCAATAGTTTGTTATTAAAGTGTGTGTGGCATTGACAATGTTTTATATGCTTGTTGCACCATGAGGAATCTTCAGCTAATGTGAAGTGAAGGCTCAGTAGCCTCATCACAAAGGTT
Source organism: Schistocerca americana (assembly GCF_021461395.2). NCBI lineage: Eukaryota > Metazoa > Arthropoda > Insecta > Orthoptera > Acrididae > Schistocerca > Schistocerca americana. Next base: position 851,580,457 of record NC_060130.1, on the reverse strand, counting down.
CGGTACAGAGCTGAGTCTTAAAGACCTAGTGGCCAGCCAAATTCCTTCATGAAGCACCATGACCAACATTTTTAGATATTAGGGTCATGCAGACTCGCACACAATGCACCCATAACAAGCCAAGCTCACACGAAGGCCCTGTAAAACTGGAGCAGACAAGTTCAGTCTGTTCCCCATGTGTTGCAATTAAGACATTCGAGAATACTGAGTGCTTTTAGGGACTGGATTTTCAGATCCCTAATGTATGGCAACCATGTACTTGTAAGTTTAGAATCAAATGTGAGTCCCAGAAACCTCAGTGTCTTTAAAATTAAGAGCAGTGTCCCCCATCTGCAGCTTGGGAAAATTTAAAATGGAAGTGAATGATTAAAACTAATGCCCACCGACTTCTCAGTGGAGAAATTAAAACCCTCCAACCATCAAATATGCAGTTGCAACTGATGATGAGTCGTCATCGTCATAAGTTTATGGAGGAATGAAAGACAGTAGTTGTCAACAAAGAACACTGGATAGGAAGTTTGACAACCAACCTGGTACTGTTAATAACTATGCTAAAGGCATTTAAAACACTACCTTGAGGTACACTGTTCTCCTGCTCAAGGTGATCGGTGTGGTCCCACGGAACTAGGCTCGCGGCGGGCTAAAATCAAGTTTGCGATTGCGCAACTGCAGGTGATAAGGCGCGCTACTGAATGGGCGCCCGGAAGTCCACATCCGCTGCGTGCGCCACGACTGATGCTATATAAGGAGCACACTGTCGTGTCTAGCGCATTCACTCTTGTGTGAGTGAATAGCCACTGAGGCACTGCTTCTTACAATGGTTCGTAGACGGTGTTATCGTCGTCGCCGACGATTGCTCGTATACAAATCACTTGTAAATGTGGACGGCACACTTGGTGCTGCTGCATCTACAGGTAAGGGGAAGAATGTTCTTAGGGGAGTAGGTAAAACTGCTCAATTTTTACTTTACTATTCAATAGTCTGGGAATTTTGACATTGCCCTCACAGTATGTATTTTCTTTAATGTCGTTTGTTGTTAGCAATATTAGCTTATTCCCAAGAGTTAGCAGCTTTCACTCAGTTAATACTCGGCAGAAATCAAATCTGCATGTGGAATGCACTTCCTTGACTCTTGTGCAGAAAGGAGTGCAGTATTCTGCTGCATCCATTTTCAATAAGCTACCACAAGAACTCAAAAATCTTAGCAGTAGCCCAAACACTTTTAAGTCTAAACTGAAGAGTTTCCTCATGGTTCACTCCTTCTATTCTGTCGAGGAGCTCCTGGAAGAGATACAAAATTAAGCAAATTCCAGTGTACATTTTTGATTTTCTTTATTTAAACTAACGACTTGTCGCCTGAATATGTTTCTTATATTTCATTTTATCTGTTTCTACAATCGTGTTATAATTTCATGTATTGACTCGTTCCATGACCATGGAGACTTCTCCTAAATGTGGTCCCACGGAACAATAAATAAATAAATAAATAAATAAAAAAATGTATAAAATTGTTTGTTTGGTGGAATGGCTGTACCAAGATGGAAAGATGCCCCAGGGGCTCACCATTCTTTGGTAAGTTTGTGCTTGGCTACCAGGGACCCCTAACCGTGCTTCATGTCTATCATCCTGCTACTCTTTCTCCCCTCCTTTGGGGAACATGTCTTAGATTTTTCAGGAATGCGTGTTGCAGTTTCAATAGACCAGCATCAGAACAGTCCCTCATCTGTTTTTCTTTCTTTCTTCCTTTCTTTCTTTCTTTCTCTCTTTCTCTCTCTCTTTCTTTCTTTCTTTCTTTCTTTCTTTCTTCATCTTCTCCCCTTCCTCCAATTCTGCATTTGAGACTTCTAATTCTTTCATTTACCTCTCTGTGCAATCCTGAAGGCTGGCCCATGTGTTTGTCATGTAGCAGGTGACTGGATAATGCATAATTTCCAGCTGTGGATCCACAAGTAGAGTTCGCACGTAACCCCCGGAAAAAGCCGGCCCATGGAGGGGTGATTGCTTGAACTGTTATCTTCCTAGTTTCTAATTGGTCCATACCTCCCAGTTGCTAATTGATCCCTCTATCAGGAGTTTGGGAGGTGTGGACAATCGCCTAAGGCAGGTGAACGCCCGCCCCCCTCTGAGGGAGGCCCCCAGTTGGAAGGAACGTGCCATCAGTCTCTGGCAATCGTGTGCGATTTTTTCCACAGTGAGCTAATCACCACCTAAGCCTACATCTACTAAACGGAGATGGAATGAGGCTAAAGATTCAAATACTTTACCAGTTGCACTTTGGTTCTTCAGGGTATCACATACCGAAGGAGGTCAGTCCTTTACTACGGTTAATTCATTTATTATTCAGAAAGGTGTTGATGCAATTGCAGGCCCTATGAAATCCTGTTCTCGCTTACACAATGGGAATTTGCTTCTGGAGACCAATTGTGATTTTCAAGCCCAACACCTGCTTTCAGCTTTGCTCCTCCATGGCTATCCTGTTTGTGTTGAGGCCCTTTGAATGCTGAATTCTTCACATAATGTTAATTACATGCAGCTGCTTGATAGTCTGACTAAGGGAGAAATATGAACTTACCTCTCTGCTCATGATGTTACTGCAGTCCATTGGGTAATGAAAAAGATTGATGCAACATTAGTGCCTACTCTTTTTCTCACATTTGATAGAGCAATGCTTCCATTGAAGATCAAAACAGGCTATGTATAAAGTCATCACGGTTCGACTGTACATTCCAAACCCGATTTATTGCTACCTGTTTCAACGTTACGACCACACTCGCATGTCCTGGCAAAACATGGCCAAATGTGTTTACTTGTGGTAGGGATGCTCATGAGGGCGATAGCCTGTCTCCTTGTCCTTGTATTAATTGCATTGATGACCATGCAGCCTCATCCCGTGACTGCCCCATGTATCTGGATGAGTGAGCTGTCTGAGATCTGGGTGAAGGAAAACGTACCGTACCCTGTTGCTGACAAGTTGTTGGCTGATTGAAAACCCTGCATTTTATCAACTGGCACTTTTATTACCGTCTGTGCTACATCTCACTCCATGAAGGACATGGCTATGCAGACTTGTGATTTCCAGTTCAGCACTGCAGTTGTAAAATCGTCTAGTGTCAGAGTAGCATCCCCATCTCGTTCTCCTACAGCTGCACAACAATCAACCAAATCTTCATCCCTGGTGGCGAAATCACCTGCTACACAACTGACAAGCCAGAAAAGACAAACAGGAATAATCCTGTGTAGACTTCCTATGTCCCTCTAGGCAACAACTCTCTAAGACTTTGCCTTTATTCGATTTCTTGGAGCGTTTACAGTTGGCAGACAAACGGTCTTCTCGTTTCCTGACTTGGAAATCTTCTTCAAAGGTGTCACCATTTGAGACCCTCACCCAATCGATCTCCATTTCGCCGGTGCACACCGCCTACCATTTTCCTGCCCTGGAATCTGCAAGCTGACCCATGGAGAATGCCGATGCCTCTAGATTTCGTGGAACAGGATTCTCCAGCCTCTGTACGCTGTAGCAGTGAGTCTTTGAAGGCTGGCACTCAGCATCTGCTGAGGTGACTACCTTTCATTTGTTCCCTCCTCCTCATTCCCCATTATGACTCTTCTCCAATGGAACGTTCGAGGCATTGGATCCAACAATGAGGATTCTCAATCAACTCAACATCTATCTGAACACTGGAACACCCACGTTCCTTTCAGACTCCACAAATGCCTATTCCTGGGACCTCTCGTTCTGCACCGGCCAACTTGCCTTCGTCTTGAGTGGTCTCTGACATATACTTGAGCGACCATCTCCTGTGAGCTGTTCCATTTCCTGACTCTTACACCACCTGTATGTAAACCTAATTAGCAGCTTCTAAGGCCAGCTGGAGGTTTTACTCCTCCCTGGCTACCTTCAAGAACAACATTTACCCAGTTGTGGTGACCAGGTAGAATATCTTACAAATGTTATCCTTACTGTTGCAGAATGTTCCATTCCTTGCATTTCCTCTTTACCATGCCATGTCCTGGCCCCTTGAAGGAATGAGGCTTTCTGCGACGCAATTTGTGTGCCGAGACGTGTTCTCCACATTTTTAACTGTCCTCCTACGATAGCAAACTGTATTCCTCATGAACAGCTGCATGCGCAATATCATTGCATTCTTTGAGGTAGCAAAGAAAGCTAGCTGGATTTAATTTACTTGTTCTTTTAACAGTTTCACTCATCCTTCCATCATATGGGGGCATCCTCCATCGGCTCTCTGAGACCTAGGTCCATTCACTGGTTTCTGGTTTGAACATAGCAGATGATTTCATAGTGGACCCTATTGCTATCTCAAACACCTTCGGCTGCTATTTTGAAGAGATTTCAAGCTCCATCTACTATCACCCTGCTGTCCTTCCCTGGAAATGAGTGGAGGAGGCTCGAGCAATACCTTTCTCTTATTGGAATCATGAATGTGACAACGCTGCATTTACTATGAGGGAGCTAGATCATGGTCTCGCTTCATCCCGATCTTCTACCCCAGGGCTGGATGATGTTTACATTCAGATGTTGCAGCACCTTTCTCTTGCAGCAAGCAATTTCTACTTCATACATACAACTGCATTTGGGCAGATAGCACATTTCCCAGACACTAGTGTGAAGCCACTGTCATGCCTATACTTGAGCCTGGTAAGGACAAACACCTTCCTTCTAGCTACCACCCCATTTCTCTCATCAGCTGTGTTCACAAGTTATGGAACATACGCGACGTAACCAGTTGGTATGGTGACTCGAATCTTACAATCTATTAACCATTGCACAATGTGGATTTCGAATGTGCTGTTCTCCAATTGACAATCTCATCATTTTGTCAACGCATGTCGTGAATGGTATTTTCTGCAGAAATACCAGCTTGTGGCAATGTTTTTTGATGTGGAAAGTGACTGTGACACCTGCTGGAGGACTGGTATCCTCTGTAATCTATACACATGGAGCTTGTGACGTTCACCTGCTTTGTTTCTTCGTTGATAGTCTTCGGTGTCTATGTACTGCATTTTTATACTGGCTGAAAAATAGGGGGCGGAAGTTAAACACTGACTACTATAAATGCTGTAGTCGACAGTTGCAAAGTTACATTTCACAGGTCTTTACTTTCACTGGTCACAATCCCCCAATATTGTACCGATATATGGCCAGTTCACTATTAGTTAACTTTTGATAAGCCTCATTAATAGTTTGCAGGCAAGCATCAGCATACTGCTACAATAATTTGCTGTTGAACATCTACGAGCAGTAATTACCTAACCACACAGTTCGCTATTTCTCAAATAAATTGAATAGACACTGTCATTTTTTTTAACACACGGTCTATTTATGTTACACTAATTACAATGTTCAGTTGACGCATTACTCTGATTGATACAGACTTCCTGTCTGAAAATCGGCTGTGGACTGACTATCTTGTGACCCAAAAAATGGGCCTTTATATGTCCTCACAATAATGGGAACTGAAACTATACATTGTTCGATGTTTAACTTATAGAAATTACCATTAAAATATAACTCATTCAGTTAACTGAATCTGTTGAAAAAAATGCTGCTTTTTAACAGTTCCTTCTACCACAAAGTTTAGGCCAAATTATTTGTTTAAATAATGAAATTAACAGATATAGTTATGCAAACAATACTTTTGACAAACTGGTAATTAGTTTGGAATTCAATAATGGCTGGCTTTGCTAATACGTTTCCGAATGGAGCCAAATCAATGCTTAAGGAATACTAATAGTTCTTCTTCCAAATGTTTATAATTATTACAGAATTTATATTTGTTTATAAGTCAACAACAGAATCTAAGTCGCGAAACAATTATTGATTTCACCCTATAACAAAGATATTAACTATGAATAGTCAAAATAAATTAGGAAATTAAGTACATGCGAAAAAATTAGATCTGGCGCTGTATTTCTTAAGACTGAGGGACAACCTTTCTTTTATGAAAATGCGGATTATACACATGAATGTTAACGTTAATCAGGCAAAAGTGGAAATAAAATGAATTTAAGGACGCAGATGGTAAAATAAGAGAGGAACTAAAAAGATACCAGCTTGCTTAGTCACAATCTTCAGAGGCTGCTTGCTGTGCTTCATTCAGGATTTTTGTAAAAAACAAGGCTCCATTTTGAACACTGCCCTCTTTGCTATACCTATTAACCTTATTATGGCCTCTCTCCCACTGTGCATCTCCGGCTCCCTTTCCATAAACGACTTTGCGGTCTGTTGCAGTTCTCCATGGACTTTTCTCCTTGAACAGTATCTTCTGCAATGTATCGATCATCTTTACTAGTGGAGCATTAACAGTGGCTTTCACTTTTCCACTGACTAAACTGTTTGTACAAATTTCTGGAAGTGCAATGGGTTTCTTACACCACCTTTACATCTTGGGCTTGTTGCTCTTCCGTATGCTGAAACTATGAAATGCCTGGTGCTCATGCTTGATTGAAACCTTTTATGGTCCTCCCACGTGTCCATGGCTACATGCTGTACCCAGTCCAAGAATGTCCAATGCGTTCTTGGCAATACTTCCTGCGGAGTGGATCGGACCACCCTCCTCCATTTATACCCATTCCATGTCCATTCGAAACCAGACAATGTGTGTTTCGTTTATTCATCTACATGTCAATCCACCTTATGACGTCATAATTCCATCCACTATAGTGGAATACGTTTGGCCACTGGTGCCTTTTACACTAGCCTGGTTGAGTCTTTGTGCAGAAGCTACCGAACTACCACTGTCATACCGGCATTGTATTCTCCTTGGTGGATATGCATGCAGTTTGTGTACCATTCTCGGCCACCAACCCTATGCCCTCTTTTTCGATGACTGCCTTCGCTTCCATTATGGTGTGTGCCCTTCTCTGTTGCCTGTCGAACTTCACTTTCGGCTACTGCTCTGACAGCTTAACTTCATGCTACCTGCCACATTCCCAGTGGGTGTGAGCCTTACACCACTTTAGCTTCATGCGGCGGCCTGTGTTAATATTAGACTTCATTTGCTTCCAAAGGTAACTACTACAAATCTGATCTATTGCTGTTAGTTTCTCGACCTTTGCATGCAGTGTAGCAATAGCACCTTTATGTGCACTGATGGCTCTAAGACCGACTGTGGTGTTGGGTGTACCTTTGTCATTAGCACTGACAATTTTCAGTATCGGTTTCCAGAACACTGCTTAATATTTACAGCAGAACTCTTCGCCCTCTATCAGGCCACCCAGTACATCCAGTGACACAGGCTTTTTAATTGTATCATATGCTCAGATATTCTTGGTGCCCTTCAGAACCTCTGTGTGCTGTACACAGTCCATCTGTTAGTACAAAGAGTCCAAGGAAGCTCACAGTTGCTTGCTGTTGAGAGAGCCATTCTGATGTTTGTGTGGGTTCCTGGTCTGATGGGAAATGAGGTGACTGATGCTGCTACCAAGGCTGCAGTCCTCCTCCTATGGCCTGCTAGCTCTTTCATTCCTTTGGATGATCTCACAAGGGAACCTCCCCATCGCACCCCTCTCAGATTTAGTTATAATTTGGCACAGTGGATAGGCCTTGAAAAACTGAACACAGATCAATCGAGAAAACAGGAAGAAGTTGTGTGGAACTATGAAAAATAAGCAAAATATACAAACTGAGTAGTCCATGGGCAACATAGGCAACATCAAGGAGGAAGTGAGCATAGGCTCGCCGTGGTCTTGTGGTTAGTGTGAGCAGCTGCGGAGCGAGAAGTCCTTCGTTCAAGTCTTCCCTCGAGCGAAACATTTACGTACTTTATTTTAGCAAAGTTATGATCTGTCCGTTCGTTCATTGACGTCTCTGTTCACTGTAATAAGTTTAGTGTCTGTGTGTTGCGACCGCACCGCAAAACCGTGCGATTAGTAGACGAAAGAACGTGCCTCTCCAATGGGAACCGAAAACATTTGATTGCAAGGTCATAGGTCAACCGATTCCTCCACAGGAAAACACGTCTGATATATTCTATACGACACTGGCGATGGCATGTGCGTCACATGACAGGAATATGTTGTCGACCCACCTAACTTGCACACTTGGCGAATGGGTAAAAAGATTCTTCTACCTTGCCTGATTTAGGTTTTCTTGTGGCTGTGATAATCACTTCCAAAATAGTGATGAAAACATAAGAGTGTGTCACATAAACTGCAACAAATGAATGCAACAATTTCACAGTCGCACAGGTTTCTCTGTGCTCTGTCAAAACATATGTTTTTAACATTTTCAAATTTTTCCATGTGTAGACCGTCAAATCCTGCAAATGTCCAAGGAAATCTGAACATGTCCTGGAATTTTGGAGAGCGAAGTTGATTATGTGTGAGTGCCTGAACTCTGATAATTGTCTGAAAATAAAAAATTAAAGTTTTCACTTGAGGGAAGACTTGAACAAGGACCTCTCGTTCCGCAGCTGCTCACGCTAACCACGGGACCACGGCACTCCTGTGCTTACATCATCCTTGATGTTGCATATGTTGCCCATGGACTACTGAGTTTGTATATTTTGCTTATTTTTTCATAATTCCACACAACTTCTTCCTGTTTTCTCGATTGATCTGTGTTCAGTTTTTCAAGGCCTATCCACTGTGCCAACTTATAACTAAATCTGAGGCGGATGCGATGGGGAGGTTTCCTTGTCAGTGTTGCTGTCTGTTGGCAGGTGGTGTCACTTTGGCATTACCACTGGTCTTTTCTTCTCATGAACAAACTCCATGGAATTAAACCTCTCTCAGCAGCTTAGCTGACCACCTCTCAGTCCTTCTGCTGCAAGGAGACTTTCTAGCCATCCCCTATTGCTACGTGCTCATTGTCAACTTTTTATGGTTTGCCATTTCCTGACTAAACACCTCTTTTTTTTAACCACTTACATTCTAGTGTATGTTTGCCATCTAAGTTATTGGTCGTTTTAGCTAACACCACCTCGCCTATTGAGCGCGTTTTACTTTTCATCTGTCATAGCAATATGGCAAAGGACATTTAATCTTTGATTCGGGATCTTTGCTCTGTCTATGGCTTATTTTATGGACTTTTTTCCAAAGGAAGTTCTTGTTTTTAGTTCTTTCCTTCTCTTGGTTGACCTTCAGGTGTAGTTGCTTTTAACTCCTTTTCCTCATTGGCAGTCTAAGGTTATGATGTGGGCACCTATAACCCCAGTTGTCTTTATGCCCTAAAAAGGAAAGAAAGAAAGAAAGAAAGAAAGAAAAAGCAAAACAACCTCAAAAAATACATTCATGGAGCTGCCTGAGATAATGTCTTAAAGTAGTATCGTAGACCTTCCTGATGTCAAAAAACATACCTACTAAGTGATACCTGTGCAGGAAAGCCTGTTGTATAGTTGCTTTCAGGAGGGCCAGGTTATGAATGGCAGAGGGATATCTCCTGAACCCACACATGAAGCAGCCAGAGAGCTGCCTGGATTCTAAGAAAAGGCATTGACTGACCATCTGCTCAAAGGTCTTTCCCTAACAGCTAGAGAGGGCACTACTATGATAGCTACTTGGGTATGTGCAGTTTGTCCCACATTTTAAAAGAGGAGTTAAAACTGCCTCTTGCTACAGGTTAAAAAGAGTGAGGAGATGCTGTAACGTACTATAATATACCCTATCATAACCAGTTGATATGTCACAATCTTCAAATATTCCAGAATGTGGTTCCCACGTGGTGAAGGGCAGTTGTATTCACCACTGGTGGAACTGATGTCCCAACTGTCCCTCTCAGCAGTCACTCTGTAGCGTTGAAAGGCTGAATCCTGACTGGTAGTGGCAGTAACTGGGGCAAAATAGGTTTCCATAGTCTGGGCAATGTCCTACGGCTTGGTCTCGAGACTTCAGTTCCCCATTACAGCAGCCACTGGGCACTACCCTCCCAGAAATCCTTCTGATGGTCTTCCATATTACTGTAATTTTAGTGGAACAGTATAAGGTGGTAATGAACTGTTACCACTACCTCTTTCCAGTGTGTGTAATAATTCAGTGACATTTTGCCCTCACTATCCAAAAGTCTGTGAGGTTCTCTGCAGTTGGCTGGCACTTGAAACCTTACCCAGAGCTGCTCACCTGGTCCTGATTGCAGAGTGGCATTTGTCAATGGTGTGGTGGAGCAGTTTTGTAATATGATCCACCCATTCCGTATGCTGTTACAGTGTTCAAACACAACAAATTGGCTGTAAAGTGTTGAGTCTGCCTTATTGAGCACCCATTGTGGTGGCTTCTCTTTTTTTTCCCACCATTTTGTCAGGCAGATGAATCTAGATTGGGAAGTGATCACTTGGATGCAATTTATCAACCACTTTCCATTGAGTACTGTGTGCGAGAGCCAGAGAGCATATCAAAAGATGGATAAGATAGACAGCTGTGAATGGCCCTGTTGCAGTGCTGAACCCCCATGTTAAACAAATATGCAATGAGGACATGGGAAGACTCTCATTTGCTCTAGTCCTGGGACAGGTGTGTGTTGAAATCACATCGGAGGAGGAAAGTGTTGGTGGAGCTGAATAGGAAGTTAATGGAGAGCTGCTTTATCTTAGCACTTCAAGTGGGGGCAGGTAGAGTGGAACAGCAACTGCTTGTAAGGTGATTGTGAGGGAGAAAAGTGAGGAGTGGTAGCCTTTTTTACAAGCATAGCAACTCCTCCTTAAGTGCTCTCTCCACTAACACCATCCTTTTTGTGGAGAATGTAGCCACATTGCTCTGGGGTGTCAGAATTTAAAATGTCTTGAAGGGTGATACGCACAAAGCTATCCTGAGCTAGTATGTGTTGTTCCTTCATGTGTCCTGAACTCATTAAAGTTCCTCTGAAGTATTGAAGCCAACTAAATGGTGAGGTTTTCCTGTATCATTTCCTTCTGTGGTTGAAAGATTGCAGTGAAAGGGTATTGGTGTATGAGGGGGGTGGGAGGGGGGGGGGGGGGGGTGGTATACTTCAGACTTGCTGGTTCCCTCTGGCAGACATTGGCATCTAGACAGTTGATAGTATTGTCATTGTCTGATCCATCACAGGACTGTGGTTGCATGGTCTGGTGGCTTTAGACCTGATTGTTTTGGCCTGTTGCTCTTTGTCCTCGGCTTGAATTTTGGAAGTGGAGGTTAGCCCATTTTAATAGAAATGTTTTTGGTTCTCTTCTTCCATCTGTTGTAAGGATCTGTTATTCTTTTGAGCAATAGCCTGTGCTGCGACCTTTATTTCGGGTGTAGGAATGATTGGTTGTTAGACTTGATGTGCAGATATGCTCCGCTGTCATCATACGGGTGCCAACACTAGTTTCCATAAAGGTTGTTTCAACACTTACGCAGATGACTGCATGAAAGTGGTTGGCTGCAAGGCCTTAAACATCATCTTCATATCACTTATCTCTTGTATTTTCTTCTCTTCCACAGAGACAAGACATTCTTTCCTCCAAATTGAATGGGCTTAGGAGAAATTTCCACACGTGGGTGGAACAATGCGACGAATACCGGGTTTGTGGTCAGCGGAGCTACATTGTCCTCACACAGTCAGACCATTGCAACCCATGATGGAATGACAAAAGCATTGAAACACAAAGTTGTGAATTGGATTTGGTACATAGGGTCTAAATTCAAGATGGAGAAAGTGTATCGTATTGTACTCGGGCCACTTCGGTGGACTGAATGTCAGTATAAAAGACGCTGTTTGTGGAATTCACCATCATCCTTTCCATGAAATTCTGAACTTCAGTGTCCCATTTGTTTTCATTTCCTGTTAGTTATTTGGTATCTGTATCCATAATGCCCTGGCATGTTATAACCCATTTAAACAATTTAGCACATTGTGCAGCTCACTTATGACAATATTTCCCAACTTGTTTACTTGGATAACTCTGTGTCTCATTCAGGAATGTACCATTGTGCAGCCTTTTGATTGATTTAAGTTGCCCTGCAAGTCCCTCTGGAAATTTATGGATGCAGAAAGATGGCAGTTTTTCAGATGAACCTTAAGCATTTCTAACAACACACATTATATACTGGGGATGTAGTCTGTACAAGTACTGCTTACACTGATATTTGGATGCCTCAGGTGGACTATTCACATGAGATCTCTGTGGGGTCTGGATGGTAATGCTGTCCAATAGACCACCCAAACTATTAGGAGCAGAGAAAATGATTTAAGATTTGTGAAAGTCACATGAGCATTTAGAGTAGTAAGTGTCCAGATAGACAGGGCCCCACATGAATGGGTAAGGCTTATGCAATTGAGGTGCAGCAGAGGTTCGCCAGATATTCTGCCTCAACAGCTGTTCATCTAATCAGTCTGCAGCACACTTTGAGATTGAAGTTTTTACCATCCTCTTGATCCAGTTGGTTAAGCCAAGATTCCCATTCCCTGTGACAGTGTTCCAATCGCATGGTGGTCACTAAAGCACACTCTGAGCTTACAGCTATAGGACTCGTGGAGCTCACCTGTCACCAGCTAATATTCAGCAAACGAACGCTGAGCTCCCATAGGTGAGTGTCACTTAGGAAGACCCAAGGTTTCATCAAAAATACCATGGATGCAGTGACCTCTTTGGCTTCATGTGCCAGCCCGTGTTCACCTTGGACTTCATTCGCTTCCTAAGGACTCTACTCCAGACTCACTCTGTCGCTGTAAGTTTCTTGACCTTTGCACGGAACTTTGCAAGTGTACCTTTGTGTGAACTGATGGTGCTTGGACTGACCACAGTGTCTGGTGTGCTTTCATCATTGGCAAAAATGATTTTCGGTATCTGCTTCTGGAACACTGCTCAGTATTTGTTGTAGAACTCTTCACCCTGTATCAGGCCAAGCAGTACATATGGTGACACAGGCTTTTCAATTGTGTAATCTGCTCAGACACTCTGTGCCCTTCAGAACCTCTGTGTGCTCTACACCATCCATCCCTTAGTGCAATGAGTCCAGGGAAACTTTCACTTGCTCACTCTCGATGCAGCCACTGTTATGTTTATGCGGGTCCCTGTCACATCAGTCTGATGGGAAACGAGGCTGCTGATGCTGCTGCCCAGGTTGCAGTCCTCATACCTTGGCCCACTAGTTCTTCCATTCACTCTAGTGATATCTGTGTTGCTGTCTGTCAGCATATGGTGTCACTTTGGTATCACCACTGGCCCTCCCTTCGTGAGAACAAGCTCAGGACAATTAAACTTCTCTCAGAGGATTGGTTGACCTCCCAGCCCTCTCGCTGCAAGATAATTATTTTAGCTAGGTTGCATATTGGGCACTGAATTCTTAGCCATCACCATTTAAGTGGTAATCCCCCACCACTTTGTGCTCATTGTGGTCAGTCTTTGATGGTTCACCATTTCCTAACAGAATGTCCTTTGTTTTAACTACTTATGTTCTCATTTATGTTTGCCGTCTGAGGTATTGGCAGTTTTAGTGAACGATGCGAGGGCTGTTGACCGCGTTTTACTTTTTATCCATCGTACCTATATGGCGAAGGACATTTAATCTTTGGTTCAGGACTTCTGTTGTCTCTGTGGTGTATTTTATGGACCTTTCTTGAAGTCCCTGTTTTTAGTTGTCATTCCTTCCATTGATTACGCTTAACATGTTGTTGCTTTTAACTCATTTTTCATCTTCATGTTCTATGGTTCTGACATAGGTGCGTTTGACTCTAGTTGTTTTTGCACCCTAAAACAAAACATCTACATCTACATGGTTACTCTGCAATTCACACTTAAGTGCCTGGCAGAGGGTTCATCGAACCATTTTCATACTACTTCTCTACCATTCCTCTCTCGAATGGTGCGTGGGGGGAAAAGGAATACCTAAACCTTTCCGTTTGAGCTCTGATTTCTCTTATTTTATTATGATGATCATTTCTCCCTACATAGGTGGGTGTCAACAAAATATTTACGCATTTAGAAGAGAAAGTTGGTGATTGAAATTTCGTAAATAGATCTCGCCGCAAAGAAAACCGCCTTTGTTTCAGTGACTGCCACTCCAACTCGCATGTCATTTCAGTGACACTCTCACCCCTATTGCACAATAACACAAAACGAGCTGCCCTTCTTTGCACTTTTTCGATGTCCGTCAATCCTACCTGGTAAGGATCCCATACCACGCAGCAATATTCCAGCAGAGGACGGACAGGTGTAATTTAGGCTCTATCTTTAGTGGGTTTGTCGCATCTTCTAAGTGTTCTGCCAACAAAGCGCAGTCTTTGTTTCACCTTCCCCACAATATTATCTATGTGGTCTTTCCAATTTAAGTTGCTCGTAATTGTAATTCCTAGGTATTTAGTCGAATTGACAGCCCTTAGATTTGTGCGATTTATCGTATACCCAAAATTTATCGGATTTCTTTTAGTACCCATGTGGAAGACATCACACTTTCCTTTGTTTAATGCTAATTGCCACTTTTCGCACCATACAGAAATTCTCTCTAGATAATGTTGTAATTGGAATTGATCGTCTGATGATTTTACTAGATGGTAAATTACAGCGTCATTTGCAAACAGTCTAAGGGGGCTGCTCGGATTACCACCTAGATCATTTATATAAATCAGGAACAGCAGAGGGCCTATGACACTACCTTGCGGAATGCCAGATATCACTTCTGTTCTACTCGATGATGTACTGTCTTATCACTATGAACTATGACCTCTTTGAGAGGAAATTACGAATCCAGTCGCACAACTGAGACGATACTCCATATGCACGCAATTTGATTAATAGTCGTTGGTGAGGAATGGTATCACAAGCCTTCTGGAAATCTAGGAATATGGAACTGATCTGAGATCCCTTGTCGACACCACTCATTACTTCATGGGAATAAAGAGCTAGCTGTGTTGCACAAGAATGATATTTTCTGAATCCATGTTGGTTATGTATCAAGGTGATGCATGATGTTTGAACACAGTATAAGCTCCAAAATCCTACTGCAAATTGAGGTCAGTGATATGGATCTGTAATTCAATGGGTTACTCCTATTTCCTTTCTTGAATATTGGTGTGACCTTGTTACTTTCCAGTCTTTAGGAACAGACCTTTTGTCAAGTGAGTGGTTGTATATGATTGCTAAGAAAGGCGCTATTGTGTCTGCATACTCTGAAAGGAACCTGATTGGTATACCATCTGGACCAGAAGACTTACCTTTCTTAAGTGATTTGAGTTGTTTCTCAACACGTAAGATACCTACTTTTATGTCACTCATGCTAACAGCTGTTTTGGTTCCGAATTCTGGAATATTTACTTCGTGAAGGTGTTATGGAAAACTGTATTTAGTAACTCCGCTTTAGTGGCACCATCATCGGTAACATTTCCATTGCTATCATGCAATGATAGTATTGACTGTTTTTTGCCACTGGTGTACTTCACATACAACCAGAATCTCTTTGGGTTTTCTACCATATTTTGAGACAATATTTCATTGTGGAAACTATTAAAAGCATCTCGCATTGACGTCCGCACTAAATTTTGAGCTTCCGTGAAACTTAGCCAGTCTTGGGGATTTTGTGTTCTTCTGAATTTGGCATGTTTTTTTCGTTGCTTCTGCAACAGTGTTCCGATGTGTTTCGCATACCATGGTGGATCAGTCCCCTCTCTTATTAACTTGTGCAGTATGAATCTATCTATTGCTGTTGATACTATATCTTTGAATTTGAGTCATATCTGGTCTACACTTACATAATTAGCTTGGAAGGAATGGAGACTCACTCTTAGGAAGGCATCAAGCAGAATTTTTATCTGCGGTTTTAAATAGATATATTTTGTGTTTATTTTCAGTGGTTTTGGTTGATATGGTTTTGAGCCTTGCTACAATGAACTTGTGTTTGCTAATCCCAGTATCTGTCATGACGCCCTCTATTAGATCAGGATTATTTGTGGCTAAGAGGTCAAGTGTGTTTTCGCAACCATTTACAATTTGTGTGGGCTCATGAACTAATTGTTCAAAGTAATACACAGAGAAAGCATTTTTTATAATTTCGGAAGATGTTTTTTGTCTACCACCAGCTTTGATCATGTATTTTTGCCAACAAATCGAGCGTAAATTGAAGTCTCCACCAATTATAGCTGTATTAGTGGGGTACTCATTTGTAATGAGATTAAAGTTTCCTTTGAACCGTTCAGCTATTATATCGTCTGAGTCAGGGGTGTCAGTAGAAGGAGCCAATTATTATTTTGATACAGCTGTTGAGTATAACCTCTACCCATAGTAATTTGCAGGAACTATCTATTTCAACTTCACTACAAGATAAACTACTACCAACAGACACAAACACACCACCACCTACTTTATTTAATCTATTCTTTCCGAACATGGTTTGTGCCTCTGTAAAAATTTCTGCAGAATTTATCTCTGGCTTTAGCCAGCTTTCTGTTCTTATAATGATTTCAGCTTAAGTGCTTGAAGCTCTGGTACTTTTCCAACAGAGCTACGACAATTTACAACTACAATACCGACTGTTGCTTCGTCCATTCTCATCGTTTCTTTGCTCTGTACACTTTGAGACTGGAGCCCTTTTTGATCTTTCCCAAGACTGTCTAACCTAAAAAGCTGCCCAGTCCATACCACACAGCCCCTGCTACCCGTTTAGCCACCTCCTGTGTGCAGTGGACAGCTGATCTATTTAGTGGAACCCGAAACCCCACCACTCTATGGCACAAGTCGAGGGATTTGCAGCCTGCACAGTCGCAGAGCCGTTTGAGCCTGTGATTCAGACCTTCGACTTGGCTCTGCACCAAAGGTCCGCAATAGGTCCTGTTGACGATGCTGCAGATGGTGAGCTTTGCTTTCATCTCACTAGCAAGACTGGCAGTCTTCACCAACTCAGATAGCCACCGGAAACCAGAGAGAATCTCTTCAGATTCACAATGGATGCAATGAGAATAACCCCCCCCCCCCCTCCTCCCAACAGAAATTGAAACCAGATTCTGCTGTTCCAGTCAATCTATCCCCCATTTCCCCTGAAATTAAGCCTTCGAGCACAGATGCAAAACAATACATCCAGATGGAGCAATAATCAACAGCAAAGGAATTCGTAATCCTGTTTCCCCTTCACTGCTTTCAGAGATCCAAATTTGATGTTTTTGCAGTGGAGCTTCAATGCCTACAATTACCACCTGGCAGAACTCCACAAACTAAAGGATAATCATTCTGCAGTCAGTGTGGTAACTCGGGAGCCATGTTTCTCAGAAACTAAACTCCCTATTAATAAAAATTATGAATTCTACCATTAAATTCACACGAATGCCAAAAATGCATGTGGGGAAATGTGGACGCTCATACGCGCTTACACTTTCAGTGACCAGGTGCCTCTAAAGACTGCATTAGAAGCTTTGGCAATCAGTGTCCACCTGACAGTTAAGATAACAGTATTTAATATATATCTACTGACGAACAGATAATGTATCACAAACTGTTGTAGCTAGTGGACCATCTGCCTCCATGCTTCTTCAGAGAGATTTGAACACTGACAGTCCTCTGTGGGGGCAGCATAAACACGTCTAGCAGGGGTAAAGTAATAAGGAAATTAATTTCGGGACTGGAAGTAGGCCTACTTACCACTGGAGCTGCAGCACATTTCAGTATGGCTTATGTGACATAGTGTGCCATAGATATTAAAATTAGCAGCCCCATTGAAGAAAAGGTACAAGATACTTTTGACATGATTATCCACACTGTGGAAGCAATCTCCCCACCGGAAATTTGTACCGCTGTGGTCAGAAGAAATGGCTGCAGCTAAGACAGTGTAGAGTGGCACTTCAACACACTTGGGATTCTTCCAGGGAAGATTTAAACATACAAGAGAGACTTAGAGTGGATGTAAACCTTTTTATTAAAAAAGAGGCAGCAGGAGCATTGCAAATAGTGTGTGTAATCTGTGGGAGCCCATAAAACTCTACTGTCTCTGTAGCCACCAACCGTCCCCAGAAGTCCTGGTATATCCTTCAAATGGCAACATCTGTACAGGTCTCTCAGGCATTGTTGAATGTTTTGCAGCTCACTTTGCCAACGTGTCTGCATTCAGTAACTACAACCATTATTTCTTGACTCATAAATACCTGGCAGAGCAAAACTACTTGTCCTCCTCTGTGCTTAGCCTCGAATTGTGCAGTGTTCCATTTAGGGAATGGGAGTGCCACAGTGCTTTAGCAGTGTGTTGAGGCACAGCCCCTAGACATGATAAAATTCACAATCAGATGCTTAAATACCTTAACTATGCCAGCATAAAACATATCCATGTGTTTTTAATCGTATTTGATGGGCAAGGGAATTTCCCTCCAAATAGTGGGAGAGTATTGTTGTTCCTGTCCTGAAATTGGGGAAACATCCTCCAATTTTGACTAATTATTAATCAGACTCTTTAATGAATGAGCTGTGTAAATTATTTGAAAGAATGACCAACCAAAAACTGTGGATGTGCTTGGAAGCCAGAAGCCGCTTATCGCAATTTCAGAGTGGCTTTCAGGCATTCTGGTCCTCCACAAACCAATTGATACATCTGGAATTTGCAGTCTTCCATGCTTTCACACATTGTCAACACTTGATCTCTGTGTTCTTTGACCTGCAGAAGGCAGGATGCTATCACATCCTGCTTATACTGCACAGGTGGAGGTTTCCAGAGTTACTTACCCATTTTTATACAGAATCTTGTATCCCTCAGACTGTTCCAGGTCCAGATAGGTTTGACCCATAGAAGCCAAAATTTATAGTAAAATAGGCTCTCAGAAATTGGCTTAGAGCATAATCCTTTTTGCCATTGCAATTGATCGTATAGTCACTGCCATTGGACCCCTAAATCTCACTATATATGATCAACCTTTGTCTGTATTATAGTTCTAAATCATTGTGCAGTGCAGAGAGCCGTCTTTGGGAAGACACATAGCAAGCAGAAAAACTTGAGCCCTGAGTCATGGATATAGATTTTCTCTAGAGAAAACTTCTGTCGTACACTTTTGTCAACTCAGAACTGTGTGTCCTTACCTAGAACTTGACCAAAATAACCAGTTACTTGATGGGGTTGAAAATTCCAAATTTTTAGGCCTTTTACATGACAATAAGTTAACCTTATTACCACATGTATGCCAGCCAAAAGCAAATTGCATTAGGAAACTTAATACCCTCTGATTTCTCAGTAACACCACCTGGAGAGCTAATCACACAGTTTTTCTAAGATTCTACAAAGCTTTGATATTATTGTACTTGGACTATTGACATGTTGCAGATCAGCAACACCATCAGTACTGAGCTTGTTAGTCTGTCCTCTACAGTGGTGTGAGATTAGCAACTGGAGACTTCCATACAAGCCCCAGGGACAGCCTCCTGGTGGAAGCTCGTATCCCACCTCTGGCAGTTGGACACTAGCAACTTCTGGCAAACTGTGCAGTCCTAATGTGTCAGATGCATACCCATCTATGTTACTCGACTCTGCTTCAGCCAACTGTTCAGCCTGTTCAAGAAACATCCAAGAATGGGTAGACCAGGTGGGGCATGATTATATAATCTGTGTAAGAATCTCAAACTTCTCTTTTGTCTGTATGCATAGTTCCCTCTCAGCACTTCCAGTGATGTGTACCCAGTCCTGTGATTCAGGTGGATAACTTCCATGATCCTAAGAAAAATACAGGCCCCACAATTCTCAGCCACCTGTTCCATTCAGTACTCCATGGCTACCCCAATTTCAAGTGCATCTACACAGATGGACAGCGACATTTGGTTGTGCTTTCATATATACAAAGGGACACTAAAGTCTTCTCTGGTGAGTGCATGTAGTGTATGCACTGTAGAGTTGGTAACCATATATCAGGCTTTGCAACACATCAAAATTACCACAACAAAAGAACTTTTTGATTTGTAGCTACTCTGTGAGTCTAATCTGAGATGAGCCATGAGCCTGCTTGTGACATTACAAGAGTGTGGCTCACTAGGCAAGAGGTGGTGGTAAGTATTTGTTGGCATGACAAGTTGAGTGGCAGGACAGTTTAGGCAGCCTCAGATGTGGCCAAGGTAGCCGAGACAGTGTGGTGGTGGTGGTGGTGGTGGTGGTGGCATGCAGGATGTGGCTGACCAGTGTGGATTTTATTTTAGATGAAAACCTCAGGCTGGTGGAGCAAGGGCTGCTCTGTGGCCAGACCTGTGGCAATATCCAGAGTCCAGATGGCTGAAAAGAGAAGGTGAATAATAATATTTCTCTGAAAAATACAGAACATATGTTATGGACATGCTATGCAGAAACTAGATAAAACAGAGAAATTGTGGCGATGAGATAAGCTCATTATAGTTTCAACCTTACTTCTTGTTTTGATGAGAATAGCTTATAAAATTATCAACAAATGGATCAGTGAATCAATTTGTACAAATGATGTGTTGTACGAAAACTGCCAGTAATCACTTCACTGAGTTTATATACAATTGGGTGTGGATATAAACAAATAACTGAATTTATGTGCAAATTTTGCTTACTATGAATTCTCTACACATTAACATATCAGCTTGAGTACTCCACACTGTTACCCAACATTCCCAATGTAGAAGTGACCAAAATTTGATGATTTGAAAAGTATTTGTCATTTTGAGTTCTATTTTAATATTTTACAATGCTGGATGTGGCAAGGCCAAATGCCTCCTCCTCCTCCTCCTCCTCCTCCTCCTCCTCCTCCTCCTCCTCCTCCTCCTCCTCCGCCGCCACCACACTGTCTCAGCTACCTTGGCCACATCTCAGGCTGCCTAAACTGTAGTTCATTCATATCTTTCAAAATAATTGGTAGCTATTTCATAACAATATTGGAAATTCCCGTATGGAGCAGTACGTAAAATAAGGGAAAAGCAACCACTCATATATAGCGGATCGATGTGCGGAACACAGAAACACGTAACAGAAAACATCATTGACACTAGCTTTTGTTTGCTGTAGCCCAATTAAAATTACTCGACAGTTGACACTTAACATGTTGTAGCTGGTTTCTCCAGTCAGTGCGTGCACTCAGTGTCGCACCCAAACCATTATCCTTTGCCAGACTACTAGATCCTTTCCAAATATAACAACTTTTTGCAGTATAATGACTTGGCAAAACAGTTAGCATATGGGGGTTCACATGTGGAGCGTCGTGGGTTCAAAACTCGTCAAATGCAATGAAATTTTTTTACATTTCTCAATTTAACCAAAAGACTGCAATTGTTACATTTATCAGTTAATTGGTTTAAATGTAGTTTTCTTATTTCTAATACTTTCATATTGACTTTATTTGCTGTTATTTTCTTCCTACCATTCTGTTTTTGTTTGGAATCTGCTTGTCACCTATAATTGCAAACCAACTGCCAAACAGGATTGCTCATTGGTTGGTAATGCAACAGTCTGTGTAGCCAGTATGATGATAGTTTCAAGTAACCAGTGACAGAGAAATTAGTTTGCTTTTACCCCATAATGAAATTTTTCTATTATGTGTTTACTACTAGAGGTTAGCAAACAAAGCACTTGTGATTTTAGTTCTGCCGCAGATTGTTGATCGTTGTTTTCTCCAATACATTGCACATCCTGAGATTGTGGCTATATTAGGACACTACTTGAAATTCAGGGCCACAAAACATGTCGTCTGCTGCAGTTGAGCCATTGATCACTTAAAATCAACTGTCAACAATGCATCTCCCATTTCCATAATACCTTGCGATTTCCAACATTGGTCCATATTACACATTAACAGCATTTTGAAAGTGACTGCCCTCAGAGGCTCAGCATTCGTTTGCCGAGTACAGGCTTGGTGACCCTGTGGTTCCTAAGCTGTGGACTGGTAAGCGCTGCCAGTCTCCAGTTACCATAAGATCTGGGCATGCTTCAATGACCGGATTGCGAGGATAGTAAAAACCTCTATGAGAATCCCCTCAGTCTCGAGGTGGGGTGCGCGCTGATGAGATGTATGGTTGTTGAAGTGGAACAGTCATTAGTGGGCAACCTCTGGGGAACCTGCCACACCTCAGTTTTATAAGGCTTATTCAGGCATGTGGGGCTCTGTCTGAGTGGACCCTTGTTTCCCTAGCTGCTTGTGGGACTGAAATGGAACCCTCGAAATTATCATCTTTTCCTCCCAGTGGGAGGGGTGTGTGCCTGGGTGTGTTCACATCCAGTCCTCCCGGTAACCTGCATCAGTTGAATTATAGTAACATGGCTCAAGGAGTCATAAATCAAAATGTGTCCTTTTTTTTCATTAACAGGAAGGAGGGTACATTTGAAAAAGTATCCCTTTTCTATATCCATAAAGCCTTGGAAGGACTTGCTGGAAGCCTGGAGTCTACTAAGTGGCTGTGGAATGGTTACCTACTGCTTGATACTAACAGGGCAAAGCAGGTGGAACTACTTATGAAGACCGAAAAATTGGGCGAGTATGTGGTATAACTGTTGAACTGCATAATTCCCTTAACTCTAGCAAGGGTGTGGCCACATGCCATGACATTAAGTTCGGCTATGTCAATATCCATAAACAAGAATGGGCATTACAGGGGATAGAGGATGTAGAGCAAAGGATGCATAGGAATAATGGAGAAATTGAGAAGATTGTCACCTTCATTGTTACCTTTAATTGTCCAATGTTGCCTGATCACATCATGGCAGGTTTCCTCCAACTTAGGGTTAGGCCTAATGTACCTAACCCTATGCGGTGCTACAAAATGCCAGCGTTTTGATCACACAACACTGAGTTGCGGGGGTAAAGTGACCTGTGGGAAGTGTGGGAAGGCAGCCCATGAAGCTGGGATTGACTGTTCATCTCCAGCAGTCAGTGTTAACTGCTGTGGGAGCCACAGAGTCTGGAGCCAAGACTGCCTTGCTCTTGCAGAGGAACAAAAAATTCAGAAACTAAAAGTCACCAAGCAGATCCCCTATGCTGAAGCTGAAAAGGAATATAAAGTGATGAAACTTCCTATCTTTACCACTTCCTATGCTTCCATGGTGCAGAAACCTGTTCCTAACGTCGACACCTTGATGCAGACATTGTCCAGTGTACAACCATCCACCAACACCACCACCATCACCATCACCACCACCACCACCACCACCACCACCACCACCACCACCTGTACTTGCATAAGTACATGTCAAGGCACCCCAAGGGGGCTCACGGTTCTTTTGAGAGTTCATGCATGGCGCTCACAGGGCCCCTAGCTATTGCAGCTCATTCTTCATTCCCTAGCGGCATTTCCTTCTCCCTGCCCCCTCCCTCCCCATCCCCGCTCCTTCCCCGTTGCCACCTCCTTCCCCTTTCTAGGTGTTCTGATTTAGGTCAAGCTGGCTATTCCCCGTTACCTGTCTGTTCTAGGGCGGATGAGGACACTTTCACCGCCACAAAGCCATTATTTTTCATGGACAATATCAAGGACTAGTGTGGTGAAGTGGAGTCTATTAACAAGATGCAGTTGGGCTCCCTGTTGATCAAAGCTGCTTCTGCCACCCAATCACCTGTCTTACGCTGAGGCTCACAAAAAGTATGAGAGACTCCATCTGGTGTCACTATCTTCAACTTTTGCCCCTGTTACTTTCTTTCCTCTGCCTCTGCCTTCCACTCCCACTCGCCCTAGCAGCTCTCGGACCAGAAAACTCACCACCACTCGGCCAAGAGGCACACCACCGGAGGAGGAGGAGGAGGAGGAGGAGGAGGAGGAGGAGGAAGAGGAAGAGGAACCCCTGGTGCCCCAGAGGTGCCAACTCCTCTCTCAAAACCCGAGTCTGATATCTTATTTATCGATGTCACCCCAAACTTGTTGGTGACAACTACTGACAAAGTGACCTGACCTCCTCGGCTCCTTCATGCCTACCTTGGACTCGCGCCACACGATCATCCAGTGGAACTGCAGCGGATACTATAGTCACCTACCGGAGATGCAACATCTTGTCTCCTCTTATTCTGTGTTCTGTCTTGTTCTCCAAGAAACGCATTTCCGTCATGACCACTCTCCAACTTTCCATGGTTATCGGGCATTCTGTCGGAACCATGCTGTCCGTTGTATAGCATCTGGCGGGGGTCTGCACTTTGGTTCTCTCCGATGTCCTTAGTGACTGGATCCCCCTATGTACCACCTTCGAAGTGATAGGGTTAGAGTGCACACGACTGGCAATCACCCACTGCAGTGTCTACTTCTGTCCAGGTCAGCAACTTGCTTATGTTGCACTGTTTATCTTAATCCAGCAACTCCTGCCCCCGTTTCTCCTCCTTGATGATTTCAGTGCCCACCATCCACTGTGGGGAAGTGCCACTTAAACAGGTCGGGGTATCCTAATCAACCAACTTATCATGGACTTCGATTTGTCTCCCCTCAACGATGGTTCCCCTACCCACTTCATTGCTGCTCACGGCACCTTCTCTGCTATCAATCTCACTATCTCCTCCCCTGCCCTCATGGCTTCCCTACATTCATCATCCCATGATGACCTTTGTGTCGGTACCCACTTTCCAGTGACACTATCATTTCCTTGCTGCCACCAGGGAGACAGGCCCCCACGCTGGGCATTCCACAGGGCCAGTTGGCCTGTATACATGTCTGCTGTCGATATTGACACCACCCTCTCGAATTCCATTGATATAGTTGCGCAAGGCGTCTCTTCCACTCTTCATGATGCTGGCACTGCTGTCCCCCCTATCCACAGGGCTCCCTCATCATCGGCTGGTACCGTGGTGGACCGAGGATGTTGCAGTTGCTGTCCAGGACCGCTGCAGCGATTTTAGACCCCCCTCCCCGACCAACCTCCTCACTTTTAAGCATCTCTGAGCTAAGGCTCGTTACCTTAAGTTTCCTCTCTTGGGACATATAACTCCTTATCACAGGTTTGGTCAAAGCTCTGTAGCATTCTGGGCTGCCAGTAACAGTCCAGTGTCCAGGGTCTGAGCCTTAAAGGAGCTCTGTGCACTGATCCACTGGTCCTCGCAGAACACCTTGCGACACACTTTGTGATGGTATGTCGTCCACTTCCTACTCTCCTACCTTTCTCCATCAGAAACGCATTGTTGAACAGACCCCCCCTCCATTTCATCCCGCACCACATTGAGCCGTATAATGCACCTTTTGCTGAAGGGGCATTGGTGCAGGCTCTTAGCTCTTCACAAGATGGCAACAGGGCCAGATTCCATTCATAATCAGATGATTCAACGCTTGGACATTCCCCAGAGGCAACAGCTCCTGAGGGTCTTCAGTCACATCTGGCTCATGGGTGCTTTTCTGTCACAATGGTGATATAGTTACCACCCCATTAGCCTTACTAATGTGCTTTGTAAACTGCTCGAAAGGATGGTCAACTCCAGATTATATTCGGTACTCGAATCTCTGGGCCTTTAGTCACTGTATCAGTGTGGCTTGTGGGCAGGGCAAGCTCCAACTGACCATTTACTCCAATTGGAACCAGCCATCAGACAGGCTTTTACTCACCACTGGCACCTTGTCGCAGTTTTCTTTGACCTACATAAGGCATATGACATGGCTTGGTGCCATCACATTTTAGTTAACCTCCATGGTTGGGGCTTCTATGGTCCCCTTCTGATTTTTATTCGCGAGGTTTTATCTTGCCGGCTCTTCCGGGTTTGAGTTGGCACTTCACTCAGCACCGCTCAGATTCAGGAAAATAGTATCCTATAGGGTTCTGTGCTAAGTGTCACACTCTTCCTCATTGCCATAAATGAGCTTGTGACCTCTGTTGGGCCTCTGGTTACCTCAGAATTGTACGTTGACGATTTTTGCATCGGGTGCAGTTCCCACTCGGTGGCATCTGCTGAGTGCCAGCTCCAAGGTGCCATCCGATGGGCCTCTGTGTGGGCTGCCGCCCATGGCTTCCAGTTTTCCTCCTCCAAAACCCGGGTTATGCATTTTTGTCATCGACCCACAGTACACCCTGATCCAGAACTTTATTTAGGCAACCAGCTCCTCGATGTTGTAGCACAGCCCCGTTCCTTGGACCTTATTTTTGATTACAAGCTGACATGGATGCCACAGCTCCTGGCCCACACATCTTGGGTGCAGACCATTCCACTTTTCTCCATCTTTACTGTGCTCTGGTTTTGTACAGACTCGATTATGGTAGCCAGATTTAGGGCTCAGCAGCTCCTTCCACTTTGAAACTCCTTGACGCTGTCCATCACTGTGGGGTGTGTCTGGCTACTGGTGCCTTTCGCACTAGTCCTGTTGATGGTCTCCTCCCAGAAGCAGGGATTCCACTCTACACATACAACAGAGTTAACTCCTTGTGTCTTACACAGTCTCCAATTCTCTGACCATCGTGTGTACCCTGTGCTCTTTGCCAA
Organism: Schistocerca americana; assembly: GCF_021461395.2. Taxonomy (NCBI): domain Eukaryota; kingdom Metazoa; phylum Arthropoda; class Insecta; order Orthoptera; family Acrididae; genus Schistocerca; species Schistocerca americana. The sequence goes on along the minus strand of NC_060130.1, from coordinate 851,554,218 downwards.
TGAGGGATGTCTTCCTCCTAACACCCGCCCATGGGTGGGATTGCCAGTTGGCATGCGTCTCTCAACCCTCTGCCAGGCTCTCCATCTGCACTCGCTGGACTGTGCCTCGTGTCTTTCCTCCCATACCCCCCCTCTCCCCTCCCCCCTCCTGGACTGTGTGTAGACTACAGATTAGGTCCGGTCTCTTCCAGGGTCCTAAGGTCTCTGTTGCTCCTATGGTTTACTGGCATCTTGTATTTGCCGTCCTTGCAGAGTTCCTGGGTGCCACCATCTTTTACATTGATGGTTCTAAGACTACTGATAAGGTGGGGTATGCTTTCACATCTCCTACCAGCTTCGAGCACCATTTGTTGCCAGGATCATGTAGTGTATTTACAGCAGAGCTTCTAGCCATTCACAGGGCCCTCCTTTTTGTTTCTCAGGCCTCCCTCCATAGTGTTTTAATTTGTTCAGACTCCATGAGCTGCCTGCCAGCTATCGATCGATGATACTCTTGTCACCTCTTGGTTTCTGCCATCCATGACCTTCTCTCTGCCCTTGAGTTTGCCACCTGTTCAGTTGTCTTTCTCTGGATCCCGAGTCATGTGGGATTCCCAGGTAATTAATTGGCTGACCCTTTGGCTAGAGAAGCAGATACTTACCCCCCCCCCCCCCCCCTCCCCAATTTCCTTTCATGATAGCAGCTGCAGGTATGCAGATCTATGTCAAATATCTCTTTGCCCAACAGTGGAATGCCATCTGGAGGGCTACTGCTCATGCTAATAAACTCTGCACAATCAAGGAGTCTACTGCAGTTTGAGGCACTTCTTTCAGCCCCTCTTGGAAGGAGTCCACTGTTTTATGCTGTTTATGCATTGGCCATACCCTGCTCACCCGTTGTTTCCCACTACATAACAACCCACACCCACAATGTGGTTGTGGCGTCAGACTGACGATATCTCACATATTGGTGGCATGTCCCCTTCTTTCGACCCTTCGTGGTAAGTATAGTCTTCCTGCTTCCTTGAATTTAATATTAGTGGACAATCCGTGGATGGTTGACCTGGTCCTCGGTTTCATCCATAAAAGTGGTTTTTATTTCCAGATATAAGGTTCTCCTTCAGTCTTGGAGCAGGTGCAGGTTGGTTGTGGTTGCGACTCCTTTTGCAGTCTTCAGGGTCTGTGACCCCATGACTACCCCCCCTTTTTTTCCAGTTTTTACATTTGGTCTCACCTTTTATGCTTTTACTGTGTGTGTTTAATGTTAATTCTTTTATAATTTGACTCCTCTGACTGAATCTGTCCACTTTTAGCAGACCCTCTTTCTTATGTAAGCCACTTTGGAATCTTGGAACTGTTGACCTCCACGTTTGGTCCCACACTCTCTTAATTAATTAATTAATTAATTAATTAATTAATTAAGTAATTAATTAATTAATCCATCAATCACACCAAGGCAAAACAAGTAAGGATAAAGCAATCCAAGCAGCCATTACAGAAAGACCAGCAGTAGTTCCGTAGTGATTGTCAAGACGACACACAAGCCGCAGAGCGCCTCTCAATGGGCTCGGTCCCCCTCATCCTCGAAGGGACAGGGTTCAGGGAAAGGTTCACGACGTTCAGGTCAAAAGCTGTCCCAAGCACCATCAGACATCATTCTTTCATATCTGACTAATGAGGTGGACATCATGGAATTAGATGCTTTGGATTCAGGCAGCTCCTTCACTCCCTCTCGCTCTAAAAGTGCTTCACCTCCGCAGTGCAGAGACGGGTAAATTAAAACCATGTCGATGAAATGGCTACCATCCTACAGTGGAACCTGCAGGGGTTCAGGACGCATGTGGAGGAACTCCATCTCTTATCTCAGGGTAGACCACTGTATCTGTCTCTTCAGGAGACTAATTTCCATCAATCGTACACCCCTGAGCTATGAGGCTATGTTCTCCACAAAAAGCATGACCCGAGTGAAGAGAGAGTTAGAGGTGGTGTAGGTGTTTTTGTCAGTACTAACACTCATCGCCTCTCTCACTTACGACTTCACAAGCAGTTGCTGTATCAGTGCACATGCATCATCCATTTACAATATGTTCCCTTTACTTGCCCTTACATGATGCGCTTGATGAAGAGGCCCTAATTGACCTTACTACACAGCTACCCTGCCCCTTCATCCTCTGTGGTGATTTTAATGCACAGAATGTGCTTTGGGGCTCTGCAACTACCTTCCCCAGGGGCAGAACAATTAAGACTTCTTGTGCCATCATGTGCATAATTACTAAATACAGGACAGAGCACTCACTTCTGCACAGCAACTGGGTCGTTCTGCCATTGATCTCTCACTTTGCTCTCCAGCTCTTGCTCACATTGCTCACTGAGAAGTGGTCGATGACTTGCACAGAAGTTATCACTGCCCATTCAGGACTCACCTGCCAGATAGGGTGGAGCCCGAAAGGAAACCGCTGCGATGGGTGCTCGGTACAGTTGACTGAACACTTTATATAGCCAGTAGGCCCAGTTCGAACATTGTGCGAATGTCAAGGCATGGGCGGATCATATTACCAAAATGATCCTCCACACTGCTGCAGCATCGATCCCACAGTCTGTGGGACAACAGAAGAGGCAACCTGTCCGTTGTTGGAGTGCCGAATGCTGATCTGCAATCAGGGCCAGGTGTGTGGCTTTGTGTAGGTTCAAGGGTCGGCCAACTACAGAGAATATTGCAGACTTTCTGGTGGCGAGAGCAAAGTTTTGCCGAATTATGTGAGAGAGCAAGAGGAGGTCGTGGCAACAGTTCCTGAACACCATTAATCATTCTATCAAAAGTTCTGTTGTGTGGGAGATGATCAGGGGAATTTCTGGGAGAGGAGGCAGGTGCCCCATGGCTTCTTTAATGAGAAACGGCACTCTCCAAACCAATCTGTGAGACATTAGCCAGACCATGGCGGCATGATTTGCCACAGTTACAGCAACAGCCAGTCAGGATCCAGGTTTCCAACACTATAGAGTGGTTGCTGAGAGGTGTAAATTGGATTTCCGGTCCACCTGCTATGAAGGTTACAACTGGCCATTTTCCATGTTGGAGCTGGATTCTGCATTGGTGGTGGTTCGTGACACATCTCCTGGTGACTGAGGGATCCATTACAGTATGTAGTGGCACCTCACAAGCTGAAACAAAGGTATTATCCTTGCACTTTTTAATGCCATTTGGGCATCAGTTCACTTCCCCAACTCGTGGCAAGAGACAATTTTAATTCCTCTTTTAAAACCTGGGGAAGATCATACATGCCCAAGTAGTTACCATAGTGATGCCCTTACTCGTTGCATGGGGAAGACCTTGGAGCCGATGATAAACTGCCAACTTGTCTGGATCTTAGACTCCAAGCAACTCCTTAGTCACTTTCAGTGTGGGTTCAGGAGGCATCACTCCACCTTTGATAACCTTGGCCTCATGGAGGCAGCTATACAATTGGCTTTCCTCTATCGGCATCATCTTCTAGGTATATTTTTTGACATCGAGAAGGCCTATGGTATTTATTTATTTATTTATGTTGTTGTTGTTATCTTCAGTCCTGAGACTGGTTTGATGCAGCTCTCCATGCTACTTTATCCTGTGCAAGCTTCTTCATCTCCCAGTACCTACTGCAGCCTACATCCTTCTGAATCTGCTTAGTGTATTCATCTCTTGGTCTCCCTCCATGATTTTTACCCTCCACGCTGCCCTCCACTACTAAATTGGTGGTCCCTTGATGCCTCAGAACATGTCCTACCAACTGATCCCTTCTTCTGGTCAAATTGTGCCACAAACTCCTCTTCTCCCCAATTCTATTCAGTACCTCCTCATTCTTCTGTAGCACCACATTTCAAAAGCTTCTATTCTCTTCTTGTCTAAACTATTTATCGTCCATGTTTCACTTCGATACATGGCTAAACTCCATACAAATACCTTCAGAAACGACTTCCTGACACTTAAGTCAATACTCGATGTTAACAAATTTCTCTTCTTCAGAAACGCTTTCCTTGCCATTGCCAGTCTACATTTTATATCCTCTCTACTTCCATGATCATCAGTTATTTTGCTCCCCAAATAGCAAAACTCCTTTACTACTTTAAGTGTCTCATTTCCTAATCTAATTCCCTCAGCATCACCCAACTTAATCTGACTGCATTCCATTATCCGCGTTTTGCTTTTGTTGATGTTCATCTTATACCCTCCTTTCAAGACACTGTCCATCCTGTTCAACTGCTCTTCCAAGTCCTTTGCTGTCTCTTACTGAATTACAATGTCATCAGCGAACCTCAAAGTTTTTATTTCTTCTCCATGGATTTTAATACCTACTGCGAATTTTTCTTTTGTTTCATTTACTGTTTGCTCAGTATGCAGACTGAATAGCATCAGGAAGAGGCTACAACTCCGTCTCACTCCCTTCCGAACCACTGCTTCCCTTTCATGTCCCTCGACTCTTATAACTGCCATCTGGTTTCTGTACAAATTGTAAATAGCCTTTCGCTCGCTGTATTTTACCCCTGCCACCTTCAGAATTTAAAAGAGAGTATTCCAATCAACATTGTCAAAAGCTTTCTCTAAGTCTACAAATGCTAGAAACGTAGGTTTGCCTTTCCTTAATCTTTCTTCTAAGATAAGTCGTAACGTCAGTATTGCCTCACATGTCCCAACATTTCTACAGAATCCAAACTGATCTTCCCCGAGGTCGGCTTCTACCAGTTTTTCCATTTGTCTGTAAAGAATTTGTGCTAGTATTTTGCAGCTGTGGCTTATTAAACCGATTGTTCGGTAATTTTCACATCTGTCAACACCTGCTTTCTTTGGGATTGGAATTATTATATTCTTCTTGAAGTCTGAGGGTATTTCGCCTGCTTCATACATCTTGCTCACCAGATGGTAGAATTTTGTCAGGACTGGCTCTCCCAAGGCTGTCGGTAGTTCTAATGGAATGTTGTCTACTCCCGGGGCCTTGTTTCGACTTGGGTCTTTCAGTGCTCTGTCAAACTCTTCACGCAGTACCATATCTCCCATTTCATCTTCATCTACCACCTCCTTCCATTTCCATAATACTGTCCCCAAGAACATCGCCCCTGTATAGACCCTCTGTATACTCCTTCCACCTTTCTGCTTTCCCTTCTTTGCTTAGAACTGGGTTTCCATCTGAGCTCTTGATATTCATGCTAGTGGTTCTCATTTCTCCAAAGGTCTCTACTTTTCCTGTAGGCAGAATCTATCTTACCCCAAGCGATATGCGCCTCTAAATCCTTACATTTGACCTCTAGCCATCCCTGCTTAGCTATTTTGCGCTTCCTGTCGATCTCATTTTTGAGACGTTCGTATTCCTTTTTGCCTGCGTCATTTACTGTATTTTATATATTTTCTCCTTTCATCAATTAAATTCAATATCTCTTCTGTTACCCAAGGATTTCTATTAGCCCTCATCTTTTTACCTACTTGATCCTCTGCTACCTTCACTATTTCATCTCTCAAAGCTACCCATTCTTATTCTACTGTATTTCTTTCCCCCATTCCTGTCAATTGTTCCCTTATGCTCTCCCTGAAACTCTCTACAACCTCTGGTTCTTTCAGTTTATCCATGTCCCATCTCCTTAAATTCCCACCTTTTTGCCATTTCTTCAGTTTTAATCTACAATTCATAACCAATAGATTGTGGTCAGAGTCCACATCTGCCCCTGGAAATCTCTTACAATTTAAAATCTGGTTCCTGAATCTCTGTCTTACCATTATATAATCTATCTGATACCTTCCAGTATCTCCAGGCCCCTTCCATGTATTCAACCTTCTTTTATGATTCTTGAACCAAGTGTTAGCCATGATTAAGTTATGTTCTGTGCAAAATTCTACCAGGCGGCTTCCTCTTTCATTTCTTACCCCCATTCCATATTCACCTACTATGTTTCCTTCTCTTCCTTTTCCTGCTGTCGAATTCCAGTCACCCATGACTATTATATTTTCATCTCCCTTCACTATCTGAATAATTTCTTTTACCTCATCATACATTTCATCAAACTCTTTGTCATCTGCAGGGCCTGTTGGCATATAAACTTGTACTACTGTGGTAGGTGTGGGCTTTGTATCTATCTTGGCCACAATAATGCGTTCACTACACTGTTTGTAGTAGCTTACCTGCACTCCTATTTTTTTCTTTTTTTACTCATTATTAAACCTACTCCTGCATTACCCCTATTTGATTTTGTATTTATAAACCTGTATTCACCTGACCAAAAGTCTTGTTCCTCATGCCACCGAACTTCACTAATTCCCGCTATATCTAACTTTAACCTATCCATTTCCCTTTTAAAATTTTCTAACCTACCTGACTGATTAAGGGATCTGACATTCCACACTCCAACCCGTGGAACGCCAGTTTTCTTTCTCCTGATAACGACGTCCTCTTGAGTAATCCCCGCCCGGAGATCCGAATGGGGGAACTATTTTACCTCCGGAATATTATACTCAAGAGGACGCCATCATTTAATCATACAGTAAAGCTGCATGCCCTCGGGAAAAATTATGGCTGTAGTTTCCCCTTGCTTTCAACCATTTTATTTATGTATGTATGTACATATTTATGTATTTATTTAACTGGGGACCTAGAAACGATGGAGAGGCTTTGTTCCTGCTGCAGCCCTGAGTGGTACACAACAGGCTACTGCAGTCCACTCAGCCTACCACTGCCTTACATCGAACCCAGGTGTATTGTGCAGTTCAGCCTCCAGTGGCCCTCCCCCTCCCCCTCCCCTCTGGGAACCTCTCATTCCAGATGAGTGTAACCTCAGTGTTTGCATGGTAGACTAATTATGGTGTACGCATACATGGACAGTGTTTGCACAGCAATCGCCGACATAATGTAACTGAGGTGGAATGAGGGAACCAGCCCACATTCACTGAGGCAGATCGAAAACCACCTTAAAAACCATCCACAGGCTGGCCGGTACACCAGACCTCAACACTAATCTGCGATGCAGATTTGTGCCGGGTACCCGCACGCCTTCCAGCTTGGGAAGCAGTGCGTTAGACCGCACGGCTAGCTGGGTGGGCTAGGCCTACGGTACTATTTGGAGGCATTTGATCCTGGAGAAGCTTTACAAATGGGGTTTTCATGGTTGTCTTTCCATTTTTATTCAGTCCTTCCTCTCACCACGATATTTTATATACCATGTCAGTGAAGTCCTGTCTGATAACTCTGAGCTGGAGAATGGTGTCTCTCAAGGTAGCTTCTTAAGTATGACTGTCTTTGTCATAGTCATTAATAGCATTACATCCATAGTGAATAGTCCGTCCAGTGTTCTTTGTTTGTGGATGACTTCTCTGTGTTTTGCTCTCCTTAAAGCCTCGCAATGACAAAACATCAGTTGCAACCAACTCTTCGACATTTGGATGAATGGGCGCAAACGAGCAGTTTTAAGTTTTCCACCGAGAAGTCTGTGTGTGTTCTTTTTAACCATTCTCGTTCCATTTTAAACTTTCCTGAGTTCAGGATGAGAGACACTGTCCTAATTTTAAAGATACAGTGAAGTTTCTGGGCCTCATATTTCACGCTAAGCTTACACGGTTACCACATCTTAAGGACATGGAAAGAAAAGGTCACTTATGGCTTTAAGTATTCTAAAATGTCTTTGCCCCATAAAACTGGAGCAGACAAGTCCTGTCTGCTCCCCATGTACTGTGGCTTTCGTGTGATCTCAGCTCAATTATTGCTGCACGGTGTATGGGTTGGTGAGACCCTCTTATTTAAAGATGTTTGACGTGGTGTACCATGAAGGGATTCAGTTGGCCACTGGGGCATTCAGAACAAGCCCCATACCAAGCCTCTGTGCAGAGGTTGGTGAACCGCCACTTCACATCAGGCAACGGCTGCTTACGGTGTGCCAGGCATATAAAACACTGTCCACACCATACACACCTGCCTACTATACCAGTTGCTCAGCCTCCACTGGAAAGACTTTTTCGGAACAAGTAACAGGCAATGAGGGCCCTATGGTATTTGTACACAGGATTGCCTTCTAGAGATTGGTATGTCTGGTTTTCATGTTTTAAATTGCAGTGGGAATAATTTCCACCTTGGCGTCTCTGAAGGCCCAGACTTATTTCAGACTTGACAAATTTTAAGATAGATTGTATGTCAGATTTTACATTTCAATATCTGTTTTTTAACATTTTAGATATGCATCACAGTTTAACAGTAGTGTACACTGATGGCTCCAAACAAGGGAATTCCTTTGGCTGCTCTGTCGTGTTCCCCGGCCATGTCACAAGGTTTCGCCTTCCTGACAAGTATACTGTTTTCTCAGTGGAGCTCCACACAATCCTGAAGGCTCTGGACCAAATGCGTTGTATTCCGGGCAAATGCTTTCTCATTTGCTTCGATTCTATGAGTGCCTTACAATCGTTACAGAACCTGTATCCAGCTGAGGAACTAGTCTGGCTGATATGTGACCAACTGTACTTGCTCCATTGGCAGGGCAGGGTAAGCGGGAGTCATTCTGCTGGGTGCCAGGTCATGTAGAGATATAGGGAAACGAACAGGCTGATCAGGCTGTCAAGGAGGCCTGCAGAGGACAAAATGCAGCTGAGTGTCCTATTCCCTTGCAGGCTGTCATTTCTGCACTACACAGGAAGTGCATGCAGTTGTGGGATGAGGAATGGCTGGTGCTAACAGCCAATAAGCTGTGGTCAGTAAAGTCAACAACACGGCGGTGGTGTTCCTCCTGCCAGTTGCTCAGGTGCGATGAAGTGACCCTCTCTCAACTTAGAATTGGACGCTGCCATCTCACACATTGCTGTTTACTATGACGAGAGGATCCCCTGTTTTGTGATGCTTGTGGCGTGCACATGTCTATCCACCATATTTTAATGGAGTGCATTTTATATCATTGGTGGGGATGTGCCCTTTATGTTAGCTGATAATGAGATGAGTGTGACTAAGGTTTTAAAGTTTTGACATGTGTATGGACTCTGTCCTAAACTTTTAGGCTGGAGGTTTAAGTGCACTGCACTGTGTCTAGCTTCTCCTTTGTTGTCCATCTGCTATATTGTTTTAGCCCCTTATACCACTTTCTTCCTGTATCGTTAATGTTGTACCACTGACGCAATACTTCGTTCTGTGTTTCTGTACAGGTAAGCGCATAATTTTTTAGCTTTTGTTACCTGTGTTTTAAGTGCTGTTTTGTCTTCCTGTTTTGTGCATTTTAATGACACTCGTCTATCTGTTTTCACATGGGCACTAAAGACATTACTCTGTAGTGTGATGGCTGGGCAATGGCTGTATTGTATGGTTTTCCTCAACTAACCTATTCAGACAGGGTTCTCTCTCTTACTGTCCCTAGTTAGTTGTGTGGCCAAGGCTGTTTTTAATTTTAATAAAGTACAAGAAATCTTATATGCCCGACTTTAAACAAATTCTTCTCAATTTTTTAGATTAGCCTCAAAATTGGTCATTTACAGTGACGTATCTAAGCAGGTCCATACTGTCATCTACTGAGAAGTATACCCAGCAGTATGTTTAGGATTAGATGTACTGACAAATGTACATTCTGCAGTGTAGAGCTCTGTTATCTTACAGGTACTGAAACAGATAGAGGTGCAGCTGACAGAATAATTTTGTCTGCTCTGATTCCCTAAAGGTGTTTACACCTGTGCAATTTTCCATGTAGACTAGGTGCATGCAGCTGTTGCACAAAGAAGGAAGGAGGTGCACACACCTGTGTGAAGTCACACATGCCTCTAGGTTGTGCACACAGATCACTGTGCACATGTAGAGGTGGAGGTGCAGTTGCAGGCACAGGAGTGTCCCCATCTAAGATGGAGACACGTACAGCATTTGTGACCCTCCCGTGGTTCTGTCCATTTTGTGCTTTCTTTTACTAAGGCTCACTATTTAAATTATTGTCAAAAACAATCTTTCAATTTGTCATTTTATGAGCACTTTGGCTGAGTGCTCTAATGATAAACACACGGAATTTGAAAAGTATTATCATGCATTTCATTTTTTCTGGCTGGTAAATTCCACAGTTTGTAAAGACAGAGTGAAATGAAGTGACTGTGTACAGTTCCTCACAAGTAACAACAACCTGGAAACAACAAAATTAAATTTGGACAAAAGAAAGACAGAGCAGCCATTGCTCACAGGGGAAACAGTTACTGTTGAAATCAAGTTTATAGGACAGCCACGAGTTGCAATATTATTGTTACCGATTTCACTCAATTTAACAAAAGCATAATCTGTGGAATTTGCTGTCCAAATTAGTAAATTCCACAGTTTCTGACAAAACTATTGTTAAATTGAGTGAAACTGGTCTATTAAAATTGATCGTGAATTGTAGCTGTCCTAAAAACTTAAAATAAAAAGCTTTCATTCATACCTCAGACATATACATGTTGTAGAAGAGTGATTGTGAGGCTCTGATGTGCGAAAGCTGTAATGGTTCATTTATAAGCCGCTTCAGTTCACAAATAGTTTGCATCAGCATGAGCGAATAAAAGAACATGGAAATAGTGTTTATAATTGAAATAGCTGCTTCCACAGTTGTCAGAGTACAGTAGAACCACATGTTTGCCTGCCAAATTCCCTAAACAGTGGAAGAAACTTCACTTAAAAATCTTATGTTACATCAAATTAACCTTCTCTAGAATTAGCAAGTTGACGGTAAAAAGAAAATAATGTAATTAAACACTTACGACAAAATAAAATAAGACCCGCCACTGCATGCACGCGTGCGTGCCCATATGGGCACGTCTACAATTCTGAGGAAATAAAAGATGAGAGTTAAATATGAAAAAGTGCGGGAAATTTTGTACACAATTTCAGTAGGAAGAGAGATCCATTAGAGATGCACAACAGGACAGCAAATGTAAGTACAATGCCGTATACAACCACTACCCACAAAAAAGTACTTAAAAATAAGAAATTTTCTTCATGACTACTTTCCAGATGACATTTTGTCAAAATGATGAGGGGCCACAAAAAACTGTCCTGTAAAAATACATTCTCTCTAGCAGTGTAATTTTCATGTGGGCAATCAAAACAATCTAAATGAAACGAATATGTTATAGTTTTTAGGGCTAAAATAGATAAATGACCATCAACTTTATATGATATTTTATGAAAATAAATTTGTCCCACAGAGGTGCTGAGACAGGTCTTTGTAATAAAGAGTCATTGTATTTTGCATAAGGCAAAGTTAAAAACTAAACAAAAATGAGATAAGCGTTTCATTTTCCAGAGAAAGAAGCTTTAATCAGTCATCAACCTACCTTAGTGTAGCCTTCCAGGGATTTCGCCAGAGCTTCACAAAATTCTGGGGCGAGGATAGCTTTATGCAGTAGATACCTTGAACTGGATTTTCAAGGTGGAGTAATTGTCCCCAGTAGCAATAATTCGAAGTGTCAGTGCTAATCTCGTCACCACTGGTATAGCATCTCTGTATTTTCCTTCCGTGTAAGTGGTCCGATGTAGCAGAGGGAGGAAAGCAAAGGAATCGGACCTTATATGTTCAATGACAACAGTTCAAGGTTTTAGAAAAGCTGCTATGAAAAACAGTGCTACATGTTCATAGGGATGTCTAAAACTCAAGCTCAGGGTAACTGATGACGTAGACCCTATAAATGACGATGCCCTTACCCTGCTGCACTCAGGGAATCATTTTCATCAATGGTGATCACCTTCCTTTCTTTGGAGGATATATTTCTGAAAAACATTCTAACCTTAGCACCAAGTCTTCAGTCTCTAGCAGAAATGTATATCTGTAAAGTACTTTCTGATTTAAAAATTGAACTGCAAACTTTACATCTAATGTCTGTTTCGTCATTATCTGCCAGCTAGTCCTTGTATGTTGCAAATCGGTATACTGCAGAAACTGCTTCCCTATATACCTCACAAATTGCAACTCCCAGTGCGTCCAGCTTAGCCAGGGAATCGATTTCATCAGAGCAACAACAAAATGTGCAGACATTTCAGACCCTTTCAAATGCTTCAGTCTAACTAACTCTCCAAACAAAGCAAAAATATACTTTCATAATATACAGTGAAGGACTTTATAACCATGTTGGTTTGATGAATTATACTTTCTCCTTAATGTAAAGTTTTCTCATATTTAGAATTCATCATTATGATTGCAAATGCTGTGAGGTAAATAAAATACACATGCTTGCACATTCTTAACCTGTTCATTGTAAATGTTAAACTCCAGTAAGGGATATATGTTCCTTACAGTAAACCTTGTCAGTAATGTTAGGTTGTCAGTCTACCCTTTAGAGGGCATGTTTATGCTTCAGCCGCACTTACGCAGATCACCAACTCACCTACCTGGCTTTAATAAACAAACCCACTGCCAACTGGTCAGCCATACAGGTGAACTTAATCTGTATCTGCATCTGCATCTGCACTGCACTGCACCTGCAGCTTATTGACAAGAGTAGCATGTGTCCATCTCTCTTGCTGTTAATGGAATTGTTCATGTGCCCATGTTGTAACAGGGGCATGCACCTACAAAGACGCCTCAATCCATGTTGTTAATAGCATAATGCCTTCTTAAATGTTAGTTTACCAGCACGGAATAGTGGTGTTAGTGTAGGGGTGAGTTGAGATGATCAGCTTTTGCCTCAGGTTTGGACCCAATATTATCATTAGAAAAATTTTCTAAGATGTCTTAAGTGTATCAATTAACATTCTCAAGAAAACTGCTTATGAAGGAAGATTTTGTTCCACTCACTAAATGCATACTTTCATATTTATTAAGGGAACTTATCAGGCTGTGGAACACCATAAAACAGATAATCTTTCACAATAAGTACATATTCAGTTTTGGGTTTTGTCCAAATGTGTGTTTGGATGTGACTAGTTTAGAAGTTAATGGGCTTTAAATGAAGAGTTTGTGGTTTCAGTTTCAGAATTTTGATGATTTGCAATCACATTTGTGTTCCATTATTTTAGGAAGGTTACTAATAACCACAACCTAAACAAAAAAGGGGATGTGAGCTGCTGCTTATACCACCACCACCACCACCACCACCAACGCTACCCCAGTGAATTCTCGTCCATTCTTTGTAAATTGAATCAACTAAGAACTAGGCCTTTCCTAGAATTTAGAAAAGAAAGTGGTCTTCCTTTGTAATATTAAGCAATGTAATTGCTTAAGCAATTGATCAGCCTATAAAAGTTCACTTTTGCTTTCTTCAAATAAGATAGTTTTACTTATACTTACGCTTTCTTAAATAAGACGGTTTACATATTCCTTTATTTTTCAGATTTTCTTCACACAGGCTGCTCATAAAATAGTCCGTAAACATTGTACGGATTATATGTTAAGACAAAGGATGAAATTCAGTAAGGTATGTTGATGGAAAATTCTCTCTCTCTCTCTCTCTCTCTCTCTCTCTCTCTCTCTCTCTCTCTCTCTCTCTCTCTCTCTCTCTCTCTCTCTCTCTCTTTCTCTTTCTCTCTGGTGTTGACATTCACACTTCTCTTCTTTTTCTTTTTACAGTTTGTAGACGGTTCGTTTGATGACTATGTGAAAAAAATTCGAAATGTGAATGAAGCTGGTGGTACTTTGGAACTGCAGGCAATTGCAGAATTTTACCGGTATGACAGAAAATTCCATTCTTTATTACTAGGCATGTTTTTTTTCCCCCATAAATTACAGTTCGTAACTACTCCAAAGGCTCCACATGAAAGCTCAACAAATACAGAAACTTCATTGTAGGTCCAGTAATGTGACTGAAACATTCAAAAGCATTTCAGCTTTTGTTATTGTTGTGTTCTATTTAATGTAGGAACTGGAAACAAGTTTCTCCAACTCTGAAGTAATATTTCTATTCTTAATGAAGGATTCTAGGACTTTAGTAGTGACATTAGTGAGACTGCTTTACAGTGTGCTGCACTATTCTTTGAGTGTTATTCTAAAGCTTAAAACATAGAAGCAAGTTATTAGCATTTGCCACACTGAAGGTTTGCAACTAAAAGCACTGCTAAGATGTGAGGTATACCATCCTTTGTATGTACAACAGTCTCTATCATAATTTACAGAAAACAAGGTCGAAGAATACATTGATTAATTCTCACAATAAGGTGTTCTGGATAATAATATTGCTTGAGGAAATTAATTTATTTAGGACACTTAGATTTACTCTGAACTCAATTAAACAATTTTATTGTGTCATTTCTTTGTCTAAAATGCTTGATGTTTAAAATATAAAACATATTCTGGAAAGAATATTGCATATTCTTATGGGAAACAGTACCACTAAAAACTATAAAAGTCCTTGTAAACACAATGACAAAAAACAAAATGTGGGCCATTCTGTCCTGTGATAGCCATATGTCTGTCAATGCTACAGCATGTGTTCAGTGTGGTTTCCACTTATTTTATATTATTCAGCGCCCACCCCCCCCCCCCCCACCACCATAGAAATATGAAGGTGTCCAAATACACCTGCATGCCCTTGGATTTGGTCATATGTGTAGGGCAGATGCTCCTCTAATGTGTGCACCTTGCTGATAGTCATTCACACCAATGATTTTAAATGTCTTCGAAATCCAAGGGATTAAGATCATACCAGCAAGAGGATGTCATGCTACTGGACTACCTCGACTAATACAACATCCATTAAACAAGGTGTTAGGTACTGTCATAAGTGGCATAGAGAATGTGGTGATTCCCCTTTGTGCATGAACTATGTGTGTTTTCTTTCTGCATGGGTGATGTTCTCCAGTAGCATGGGTGATTATTATTATTATTTTTTTCGTTTCTCAGATGTTATGTCTGGTCAAAAATGGAAAGTGATGCAGACCTTGATCAAGCGCGACTTCCTTTTAACTGTACGGTATATGTTTATTATTATTATTATTATTATTATTATTATTAGTCGTAAAGCTCCCAACATGGAAGACGCTAAGTAAAGATGGTTCACTTCTGGGGCTTCTTATTCTTCTTGTTTGCCCACCAGGTCTTCATTCTTTGCGAGAATTCAGCTTTTCTTTCTTCGCTCCATTTTGTTCCAGTTCTCGGCGCTTTTGTCTCTGGTTTGACCTCCCATTTGTCAACTTTAAGTTTGAAATTGTTTCTTTTGTTCATGTCTTCAGTAGTAATGTTGGCTAATTCCAGATCTTTCTTTACATTTTTGATCCGTTCTCCTCCATTAACAAGGGATGCTACGTATCTTACTATTTTTTTTGTAAGTCTGTGATCGGGAAGTCTCATTATGTGGCCATAGAATTTTAGACGCCTCTTCCTCATGTCTATCTCTATGTTAGAATATTCTTCAATTTTAGAATTTTTCTGTAATCTATACCCCTCTTTGGTCCATCTTGGTCCCAGAATTTTCCTAATGATTTTCCTTTCCTCTTTCTTCAGGTTTTCCATATCTGTTTTCCTTTTAAGTGTCAAGGTTTCGCTGGCATATAGCATTATTGGTTTAATTACTGACTTATAATGTTTAATTTTTGTATTTATAGATAGACATTTTTTATTGTAAATGTTTTGGACCAGCCCTAGACCCCTACGAGCTTTTAATATTCTTTCTTGTTGTGAGTATTTTTCAGAAATTATCTCTCCTAAATATTTAAAGTATGGTACCCTCTTAATTTCTCCATATTTGGTTTGTAACTTAGAAATTTCTAGATTTGTTGTTGTAAACACCGTTTTCTCAAAAGATATTTGTAGGCCAACTTTTCCTGCACACTCTTTTAAGGTTTCTATCTGTTTGACTGCCATTTCACTAGAATCTGCCATTATTGCAAGATCGTCTGTGTAGGCTAAGTAGGGGATTTGTAGGTCATCTTTTTTGGTTCCCAGTGATATTGGTTTCCAGTACTTTTCTTTTTTGAGTTCTTTTTCCCATTCTGCCATGACTCTATCCAGAACTAAGTTAAATAACAGAGGTGATAATCCATCACCTTGTCTAACCCCAGTTTTTATCTCAAATGATTTTGAAAGTTATTATTATTATTATTATTATTATTATTATTATTATTATTATTACAGAAATATGTGATAAACAGCACCTGCTAGTTTGTTCGGTAAGATGTATGGCCCTATGAGTCTTGCCCACAGTTCTTCCCCACATAGTGATACTAAATCCAATGCTTGCTTCCACAACCACTCAAGAATTTGCTTCTACATACATGTGGTTATTGTAGTAATTAATCATCACACGCTCTGTGAATCACATCTCATCTGTAAATAAGAAGTTAGTTATGAACTACAGCTCTTCAGTGTTCTATCTTGGAATCCATTGGTAGAACTGTAATCTGTCAGAGTGGTCTTGTGGCCTTAATCTAACATCCTGCCAGTTGAATGATATGTATGCAAATTAGGAGAGTGGCAGTGAAATTATTTATATGGCACACAGATTTGCTTTCAGCTGCTGCATTCCACCAACAGCATAAATACTCCTGACCCCTAAATCAGCAGCCGGCCGGTGTGACCATGCGGTTCCAGGCGCTTCAGTCTGGAACCGCGTGACCGCTACGGTCACAGGTTCAAATTTTACCTCGGGCATGGATGTGTGTGATGTCCTTCGGTTAGTTGCGTTTAAGTAGTTCTAAGCTCTAGGGGACTGATGACCACAGCAGTTGAGTCCCATAGTGCTCAGAGCCATTTGAATTTTGAACCTAAATCAGCATCATATTAACATTTTTAATAATACTAATGTTCTGTATGCTTTGTTAGTTTCTGAAGTAGTCACATTCATGAAGTGGTTCCCAAGATCACGCCAAATGGCAAGCATCTCAGAAAGCATGGTCTTTGTTGGTTGGGCTGGCAGGTTTGGTTGGCATGGGATTCCTAAGCAGTGACAGGTAAATGCTGTTCTGTAACATGAAGGTCTGTGCATGCTTCAGCAACCACCCTGGGGTGTCACAGTGACAGAGGCTGTGTGCTGGCTGTTGAGGTGAAACAGCTGTTACTGGATAGCTTCTGAAGCACCTAGCTCGCCTCACTTGTACAAAACTTACCCAGGTAAGTGTGGGTGGACTCCTCTTACCCTAGCTGCTTGTGGAATGCCAATGGAGGCTATAAATTCTAAAAGTTTCCTAGTGGATTGGCTTCATCAATAGTGAGTACTTACTCAACCCTACAAGAGAATTCTGGAGATTAACCCTCCTGAGCACTCATCTACAGAAATAAGAAACACTTAGTAGTAACAGAACACAGGCGTTTCAAAATGTTTTCATGATAATTAAAAGTGCAGAAGACACGTTTGATAAGATATCCCCATTTTACTTACAAAAAGGTGTAGAGAGTAACTATTAAAAGTAGCCCAGAACCAATTGGGAGAATCTAAAATAAGTTGCTGAACAAAACTGTCACTTCTGGGAAAGTAACAAAGTTACATAAATCTAAGAAGCTTGCTGACTCTCCCATTGTAACTGAACTACATAAAACTCAAAATTCCAACCGTGGAGTGGAACCAGGTGACCTAATTAGTGAGTGTCATTGAAATACAAAAAGAATGGGCAGATAAGATAAAGGTGTTAGATGTGCAGAACATGATGAAGGGAGTAAATGGAAGCCTCGAGGAAAAACCTATAGTGATTTTTAACAGCCAAGCAGCTCATGAGCAATGTGTAGAATATGTCTCTCCACCAATATGTGCTATATCGTCTAACAAACATTGTTTGGAGCAGAGAGTGGATCCAGTCTACATCGAAAAAAAGAAGTACAGTATCAAATTTAAAAACATGTGCCATATGCTGAAGGAAAGAAATAACTTAAGCCTCTGCTGCTTTCATAGTTCGTTACATTATTTGCACAAACAGTAAATACGACTACCAACAATTTCTTATGCTGCTGCACATGTCGAGTTACAGCACCAGTAAGTGGACAACTGCCAAAGAATCAGTTCCACAGACTTTGAAGGCTGACAACATAATGACAGTGTCCCAAAAGCTACAATCTCACAAACAACAGTTGGTACACTTTGTCAAGCATTCTGTTTCTTCCCAAAAAGCTAAAGTACAGGGGAAGAAGTCAGTGCTATAGAATAGGTACTAAAGCATCATTAGTTGCTATCAAAGTACATGTCATGTTGTTCAAGGTAACAGTTTGTTCCATTGATCTCCGGCCACAGGAATCCATACATAGTGAGGTGCTCTTGAAGTCAGTCTACCACCATCCCCAAACATGATTTATTTTGGGCGATAGCTCTGGGCCTGTAACTCCACTTACAAATCTCTGATGCCTCCTGAAGATTGGGAAAATGACACATTGTAGCACAGCCCAGGGTCATTCTCTGCCTTTGATGTTTTCTCTTATGCTCTCACAGAATCTGCTAAGAGGGAAGGGTAGCTGACCTCCACTACAACAACCATTTACCAGTTTCTGTCCACATTATACTGAGGTGACAAAAATTATTTAATAGTAATATGCACATATACAGATAGCAGTAGTATTGTGTACACAAGGTATAAAAGGGCAGTGCATTGTTGAAGCCGGCATTTGCATGCAGGTGATTGATGTGTGAATTAACAGACTTTGTGTGCAGAATTGTAGTTGGAGCAACACGTATGGGACATTCCATTTCAGAAATCATTCTGGAATTCAATAGTCTGAGATTCACAATGTGAAGTGTGTGTCGAGAATACCAAATTTTGGGCAATGCCTCTCTTCACAAAC
The DNA here is from genome assembly GCF_021461395.2 of Schistocerca americana. Taxonomy (NCBI): domain Eukaryota; kingdom Metazoa; phylum Arthropoda; class Insecta; order Orthoptera; family Acrididae; genus Schistocerca; species Schistocerca americana. Next base: position 851,535,603 of record NC_060130.1, on the reverse strand, counting down.
AACGCAGTGGCCAATGGCCTAATGTGGGACATACGACGAACATATCCATTACTACACTTAAGTGAAAATTCACGTTAATGAGCAGCAGACAACTGACGCGAGTACCTTTGCTAACAGTAAGACATCGCCTGCAGTGGCTCTCCTAGACTCGTGACCATATCGGTTGTACCTCAGGCAACTGAAAAACAGTGGCCTCATCAGACGAGTCCTGATTTTGATTGACAAGAGCTGATGTTAGAGATCGAGCGTGGCACAGACCCCCAAGAAGCCATGTGGGCCCAAGTTGTCAACAAGGCACTGTGCAAGCTAGTGGTGGCTCCATAATGGTGTGGACTGTGTTTTCTGGAATGGACTGGATCCTCTGGTCCATTTGAACAGATTACTGACTGGAAATGGCTATGTTCAGTTACTCGGAGACCATTTGCAGCCATTCATGGACTTCATTCTCAAACAATGATGGAAATTTTATGGATGACAATATGCCATGTCACTTGACCACAATTGCTCGCAATTGGTTTCCAGAACATTCTGGACAATTTGAGCAAATGATTTGGCCACCCAGATTACCCGACATGAATCCCATTGAACATTTATGGGACATAGTGAAGTCGGTTCACTACACTGGCAACACTTTCACAGTTATGGATAGTTATAGGACCAGTATGGCTCAATATTTCTGCAGGGTACATCGAATAAATTGTTGAATCCAAGCGACATTGAGTTGCTGCACTACACTGGGCAAAAGGAGGTCTGACGCAATATTAGGAGGTATCCCATGACTTCTGTCACCTCAGTGTATACAAAGAACAGAACCAGAAATAAAATTGCCTAAATGAATGATCAACAAGGCAAACTGGGTGCTGTACAGTCATTTAGGTTTATTAGAACACACAGTGTGTCACATTACAGATATGATCAGCTCTGCCATTGATGCATCCATATCAAAATCTTCAGCCCTCATATGCGACAGCCTGACTCTTGGTGGAACAAACAGTGCTGGCCTGCAATAAGGGGCAGGTAAACAATGGCACAGAGATCCAAGCAAGAGCTCTTCAAGCCTTTCAAAAGTGAGGGCAAAAGCCTGACAGAAAGTTAATGAGGACAAGAAGGGGCCTTGATGTGAGGTTCTGAAGTCCATTAACTAGTAGACATCCTCCATTGAAGTAGGGGAATCGGTAAAGATGATCTCAGGGAAAAGGATGTCATGTCCATTGGTTGCCATACAGGACAATGGCGTCCTGAAAGTAACACCAGTGGAGATTGCCCAGAACACAGTGCAGTACTTTCATGACAGAACATAGTCCACGAGTCCATTTCCATATTTCCAGGCATATCAAGAGACTAGGGAAAGGCAAAGAGCTAACTTCAGTTCTAACAGTGAAGAAGCCTACCATTCTGTGTGGGAAATGGACACACAACTATCTGCATTTCCTGTTACGGCTCTGAGGCTAGACTTAGATTAGATGTACTTAACCATCCAATTGATCCACAGTGAAAAAATCCTCTGAGATATAGAACATGTCAGAATACAGGGATGCACATTAAATACTTTTTTAAAAAAGAAAATGGTGCTCATGGATGTAGAGCAAGTCAAAAAATCTTAAACATATTTCCATTTAAAAGGTAATAAATAGCTTGTGATGAAAAATGCAAATGTTCAAAACATTAAGCCCTATGATGATTTTGTAGGCTGGTGGAGTCTTGAATATGAAATAGAAAAGTCAGTTTAGAACATTTATTTACAATGATTGCATTACTGCACTGAATTTGTACAGAAGTCAGATTGTACATAATATTAAAATGTCTTAGCAGAACCAACTGATGTGTGTATGTTACTAATAATGCCAAAAAATGCATCAATAGAGTAGGAGGCCACCAATAAATCCTTTGGGCTTCTCTTAAATTGAACTTTGCTAGTTAAGCTCTCTGTGGGTGCTGGCAAGTTATTGATAATGTGTGTTCCTGAATAAGGGACACATTTCTGGATCAAACTGGCTTTAAATCTCCATGAAAGTTTATTCTTATTTCCAATACTGATCCTATGGATTGACCTGTTGGTTTCAAGAGATATTTTAATGACAAATTTCCTAAGGAATTAATATGTTGAGGAGTAGTAGTTAGTATCCTTAGTTCCCTAAATGAGTGTCTGCAGGATGTTCATATTACACTTTTTGGGACTCTGAAAACTTTAACTTTAACTTTAGCTTGGCTTCTTGAGTTACCCTAAAAAATTATCCCACTTTTCATTATGGAATGAAAATATGTGAAGTATGCTAGTCTGTTTTATTTTTATCACCTATATCTGACTATCTTCACACTACAAATAAGAGATTTGTGCAGGCACTTTAGCAGTTCTGTGGTATGCTCCTCCCAGCTGAATTCATTACCAAGCTTTAATTCCAAGAATTTTAACACTGTCGACTTCTTCTATCTGTTGAAAGATATTGTGAAGTTTCTGCCTCAACTGTTGTGTATTTATTTTATTGATAGTCACACAATTGGCCAGTTAGTGATTTTGAAGCGCAGTCGACAAAAATCAGAACAAATACGCAGGAGCCGGCTGGAGTGGCCAAGTGGTTCTAGGCGCTACAGTCTGTAACCGCACAACCGCTACGGTCGCAGGTTTGAATCCTGCCTCGGGCATGGATGTGTGTGATGTCCTTAGGTTAGTTAGGTTTAAGTAGTGCTAAGTTCTAGGGGACTGATGACCACAGATGTTAAGTCCCATAGTGCTCAGAGCCATTTGAACCAAATATACATGAAGTTCATATTTGGCTTACAGACATTCAAAAAATGTTGTACTAACTTAGTGTGCAATTTTGGCTCACCTCACATGAAGTTAATAGATTACAGAAAAGCCCTAACAACAAGTACCAAACTCTTGTGAAAGAAAAAATTTAATGCCTTAATTAATAGTACATTAACACAAACTGTAGTCAGATTAGACATTGCTTGTGATTGCACCAGTGATAAGAGTACAAATGCTAGTGGCAGCAATTTTGTGATACTAAACAACCCTTCCAAATTCTTAAAAATAAATATGCATGTGACCTCAATTGTCAAAGCTTCATCTATAAATCTAAGTCATCCCCTATAGTAATCATATTACATAATATGAAAACGTTAACCTTAGCACCTAAAGTTTAACCTGCAAATGTAATATGACCTTGTATTTTCTGAAGGATGAATTTGGGAGAAAACTTCGTCTTATAATTCAGTACATGCAGTATTAATAAACTCAAAAGTACACTCTTAAAGTAATTTTGTTGATACTGTTTCATAACCACTAGATTTTTTTTAAAGATTTTATGGTGGGCATTACTTCTGCTGCTGTAGTGAGGGTCATATTCATTTTACTGAAGATGTTTATAATGACTGGTGGGACCATACATTAAGAGCAACAGATAGCATTAAGTGTAAATGATGCATTGGTAATAGATGCATTCAGCACTGCAAAACCGTTTAACAAATATTTCATAACTGTTACTGAAAAAATTGGGTTGTCAGGTTAAGTAGATGCTACCATGGAATATCTCACACCAGTCTCCTCCTTCACCATAACCCATATTTTGCATTATGTCTTGTAATGAGCTATGGCATAACCATCAGAGTAGTTTGACTTACAAATACCATTTCTTTTTGACTTACAAGATACCTTTATTCCTTGAATAATTCAGGGATCTTTTGCAGACTTTGGTGTAATCTGGGTTAGCTTTGGTGGAAAACAGTATTCAAACAATAAAAGTACTTTTTATTGATAAAGTGCTGCGGTTTGCATTCATGTACATGACCATTCTGGTTCATGTCATTGAATAGTATCGTAGAATAATCAAGTTTTCGCTTATTCACTGCTGTCTTGAACTCAGATTTAGTAGATTTTATATCCTGTTTAGTAATTTAACAAAAGAAATTTCATGTCTGAGAAGCCATTGACTACTGATTTTGTAATACATGGCTAATGGGATAACTGTCTCTATTAGACATCAGCATGCCATCTCAGATGGCAGGTGACAACACTAGCAGTGGAAAGTAAATAAGGTGTGTCAGGCAAGGGGTAAAGTGTCAGGGAATGGGGAGGGGGAGGGGGTGGACATGGAAAACAGTGCAGTCATTGTCATAATGCAGAAGCAAACAGATTCATGTGACATCCATGATTATTTGGCTTTCAGGCTAAGGGTGGAAGCATTTCCAAAACAGCAAAGTTTGTAAACCATTCACTTGCTGGCACGGTTAAAGTATGCCGTGCATGGCAAAATAGTACTATCGAAAACTAGCACCAAGGCAACTGTGTTGCACCATGGGCCGTATACAACATTGGTGAATGACTGCTGCGAAGATACGTTCGGTTGAACAGATGTGCAACTGTTGAGCAACTGACTGCCCATAAGAATCGAGGGGGCTACCAGCAGTGTCTCCTCAATGACCGTTCAGGGAACGTTGCTGTGTATGGGCCTTCACAACAGACAACTGGTTCCTGCCCCCATGCTGATTGGTGTTTATTAGCTATGAGGCTGGAGTTTGCATGCCAGCATCTGAACTGGACATATACCAAGTGGCGACAGGTGGCCTTTTCGGATCTGTCCATCAGACAGATGATCAGTGAGTGGAAAATGTCAAACAGCTCCCAAGAATGTGAGCAACCACCACAGCCAGGCTGTTCGCATCATGGGTTCTCAACTGAGAAACCTCGTGCAGCTGGTCACAGCACTGGAGTCAGTATAGCTCCATATCCCTGTCAGTACCTTCCAGAACACCCACTGACTCTCTTCCTGCATGTCTCTCAGTAGTCTGCACAGCAAAAGGTGGTTATTCAAGCATTTGACAAGTGGTCACATTAATGTGACTGGATAGTCAATAATTTTCTTCATTAGCCTTTTGTATTAAACATTGTCAGTTGCAGTTTGTGAGCAATTGGCTACCATAGTTGGGGAGTTCACAGTAGGTATAAAGTTGAATGATAGTGTTGCTGATGGTCATAAATTCTTACTGGAAGAGTTTTTAAGGAAATCTACTTCAAAATCACCAGCAACACCTTTTTTTCCACTGTTAAATGGGCCAATAGACCTTTGAAGGTGATTTATGAACAGATTAAAATTAACTGCAAGTGCTCAAGATACACTAACTGTTGTGAATGATTTATTACAAAATTCTACTTCTGTGCTGCTCTAGGCAAAACTTGTGAATGTTTGTGTTCTTAAATTTATAACAGTTCCTGATTAATGTGACAACTCCTCCTTTCCACCTCTGCTCTACAACAGTGAGATTCTTACCTAAGTACTATAACACTTGACTTACAGGGATTGGACAAAAATATGGAAACGTCCTGAGAAATGCATACTTGAACATAAATACAGGTACTAGCCAAGCGTGCTGGTTGCACTGTTGTATTTCACCATGAACAGCATCTGCACAGTGTCGTCAGTACATAGCAAGTGCCAGTCGTGGTCAGAACAGTGTTCTGTGTAGTTGTGATTGCATTGTATCAGAGCTAAGTGAATTTGAATGTGGGCAAATTGTTGGTGCTCATATGGTAGCTACTTCTGTAACCAAGGTAGCCAAAGTGTTTGGTGTTGCAAAAGGCACCAAATTGAAGATTTATGCTGTATACGAGGAAAGCGGAAAAATATCGTCTACTGAGACAATGTGGATGAAAGTGTGTGTTGAGTGATTGTGACACAATTCTGATGAAAACTAAGAGGATGACAGCTGTAGAACTCACTGCAAAAATGAATGTTAAATTTGTAAATCCTGCCAGCAACAAAATTTGGACTACAGAGCAATGGAAGAAAGTCATTTGGTCGGATGAGTCTTATTTCACACTGCTGCCAATTTTTGACGGATTTTATGTACCAAGAGTGAAATATGACAGGACTTTGATGATCTGAGAAGCCACATCATGGTATTCCATGACCCCCATGGTTACTCAGCAAGCTCATATTACTGCCAAGGATTATATAACCATTTTGGTCAACCAGGACCTTTCCATAGTAAAATATTTGTTCCCAATGGAAATGGTGTGTTCAGAGATGACAAGGCCCATTCACACAACTCACATCGTCAAGGACTGGTTTTGTGAGCACAGTGATCATCTATGACACCTCTTCTGTACACCATAATCATCGGATCTCAGTATTATTGAGCCTTTGTGGTCTACTTTGGAGAGAATGTGGCATGATCACTTTCCACCTCCATTGTCACCTCCACAGGGGGCTTAGCACTCTTCGGTGGATTAATGTTTGGCTACCACAGGGCCCCAGCTTTGCAGCAGCTTTTCCATTCCATGCTGCATGTATATTCTCTTGCTATTCTTTTTTCCCTCTCTTCGGGAACATGTCAGCTACTGAAAATGAAGACCATATCTCCAAGAACATCCCAGACATCAGAACATTCTCTCCACCATTTTTTCTTTCTTTTTCTTTTTTCTTTTCTTTTTCTTCTTTTTCTTTTTTCTTTTCTTTTTCTTCTTTTTCTTTTTTCTCTTCTTTTTCTTTGTTCCCCTTCCACTATCCTTCCTCCGCTTTGGTGTTTGAGGTCTTTCTTTTTCCTCCCTGTACGCTCGCTCCTGAAGGCATAACAGGCTCTGATGCATAACAGGTGAATGGAGAACGCATGATTCCCAGCCGCAGGTTGACAGGTATGGTTTGCACGTATCCTGTGGTACAGGCAATGCACAGGGAGACGCGATTGCTTGAGCTGCTAGCTTTCTAAATTGCCGATTGGTCCCTCTGGTAGGTGTTCAGGAGGGGGCAGTTGGAAGGAGCACACCATCTGAGATGCTGGCAACCATGGGGATTTTCTTGCAATGAACCAATCTTCTTCAGAGTCAACATCTATCAAACATAAAGAGAATGAGGTTAACAATTCAAAGACTTTCCCAGTTTCACCACAGTCCTTGTGGTTTCACGTACTGAGATTGTCAGTCTTTTGCTACGGTAAATCCATTTGTTGTGCAGAAAGGTGTTGATGCAATTGCCGGCCATGTGAAATCCTGCTCTTGTTTACGCTGTGGCACTTAGCTTTTGGAGACAACTTCTAATTCTCAAGCACAACAACTGCTTGCAGCTTTGCTCCTCACAGTTATCCCGTTCATGTTGAGGCCTATCGAACACTGAATTCTCGTGGTGTTGTTTACACTAGGCTGCTCGATGGTCTGACTGAGGCAGAAATCCAAACATACATCTCTGATCAGGGTGTCACTGGCAGACCATCAGGTGATGAAAAAGGTAGAGGCTACCTTATTGGCCCACACACACTCTCTTCTCACTTTTGATAGAGTGGTTCTTCTGGCCATGGTGAAAGCAGGATATATGAAGTTATCACAGTCGGACCGTACATTCTGACCCAAGTGCTTCTACCTGTGTCATTGTTACAACCACACTCAAATGTCCTGTTGACACCGAGCCAAATGTGTAACCTGTGATAGGGATGCAAACAAGGGTGACTGTCTGCCTCCTCTTCCATGCTGTATCAATTGCAGTGGTGACCATGCTGCCCTCCTCCCAAGATTGTCCTGTGTATCTCAATGAGCGGGCCATCCAGGAGATGTGGGTATAGGAAAAAGTGCCTTACCAGTCACTCTCAATTGTTGGCTAGTCAGAAAACCTGAGTTCTACCATGTGGCACCTACAGTACTGTTGTTGTTACATTTTGCTTCGCGAAGGACATGGCCACACAGACATGTGACCTCAAAGTCAGCACCACAGTTCTAAAATCTCCCAATGTAATGGTAGCAACACTGTCTCCTCCAGCTGTGCAACAAGCCACCAAACTTTGGCTTTATAGGGTGAAGTCACCTGCTACACAATAGGGAGGCTGGAAAGGACGGAAGGAATACTCCCGCGAAGACTTCTTCCATTCCTCCAGCCAACAAACATCTGAATCACCACATGCCAACTGCAAAGGCTCAAGAAATCAAACAAAGGCATATGGTCTTCTCCTTCATTGATTCAGAGATCCTATTAGACTGTGTTGCCATGTGATACCCTCGCTTGGCTGACCTCTGTGTTGCCGGTGTGCACCGCCAACTGTTTTTCTGCCCTGGACTCCGCAGACAGAGAAGGGGGAATGCCGATACCTCTGTAGATCTCGTGGAGCAGGATCCTTCAGCCTCTGCACCCTGTAGCAGTGAGCCTTCGAAGGCCAGCACTAGGCAGCTGTCGAGGTGACACCCTCTTCATTTTTTCCCTCCTCCCATTTCCTCATCATGACTCTCCTCCAATGGAATGTTTGCGGCCTTCAGTCCAACGAGGATGAATTACGGTTGCTTTTGAATCGCAGCGTGCACTTGTTCTCTGCTTCCAGGAAACAAAATTGTGGCCCTCATGACTGCTTTTGAGCTCTCCATATTTCTTCCAGGTCCTCTTCGACCTTCCCCCTAATGATGGCATTCCATCTCGAGTGGGATTCGTGTTGCTCATCAGGGATGATGATCATAGTCAACCCATCTCCCCAACTACCTGGCTTCAAGCTGTTGCAGTACACGTTTTGCTTCTTACTTGAACTTTTCGCTTTGTACCATTTACATCCCCCTGTCATTTGGTGTTACCAGGGCAGATTTCCTCAAGCTTAATAGGCAACTCCCTCGCCCCTTTCTGCTGCTCGGTGATTTAATGCGCATCATTCCCTTTAGGGTTTCTCAGTACCTGTCAGCGAGGTGCTCTCTTGCTGACCTCAAGCAACTAAACCTCATCGGCCTTAACATGGGAGCACCCACATTCCTTTCAGACGCGCACGTATTCCCATTTGGACCTCTCCTTCTGCACTGCCCAGCTTGCCCATCATCTTGAGTGGTACATTCCCTCTGATGCTTACATGGGTGACCGTTTCCCCTGTGCTATCCATTTCGTGTCCCCTCCCTCTCCTCCCTCCCCTCTCTCCCTCCCCTCCCCTCCCCTCCCCTCCATCCCTCCCCTCCCTCCCT